>NW_027114407.1:1472357-1508925 GCF_000696795.3 Halyomorpha halys | reverse complement strand
TTTCTTAGATTTTGTCGATGTTTAACTTTATAATTGGGACTTTGAGGTTTGATAGCCTGTGTAAGTAGCACACTTTACAAGGTTTGAACTTGTTGCGACACGCTTGTTTACAGATATTTGAATTTCACCCAAACATTCTTAGTTTTTAAGCAATATCTATGGTTTTGTACGATATACAAGTGTATAAAGGGGCACAAATTTTTGTAACGATAGTGTAAATCGTTAAAAGCCGCTGACAAATTAAAGCTCAAGTTGGATTATCATAGTGGAAAATACAAACCAATTTATTTAAGCTATAAGTTGTGTATATTTTTTCTAAATTAATGTACATACTTATAAACATATAAAATATGTAAAATTTTTTCTACATTTTCATCTCTATAAATGAAAAAGGGCACATTTCGAGCTCTCTCAGCGGGGCCCTCTATAAATAAGATAACTGTAATTTTAAACATAACTATCTGGAAAACTGGGTAAGTGAAAAGCCTCTTAAAGTGAAAAAATCCTAGGTCGCTTCAGTTCCTAGTAATATAGGTTACACTGAAAATTTAGATTCGTTATGTTATGATGTTTGATTTGGACTTTAATTTCGTTTTGTTTATTTTCTTATTCTTTAATTAGTTTTTGCATCTAAATAAGGTTACATGATTTTAAATAAACATCGTAGACAAGGAACATCAGTGTAGGATTCCCTATATATTGTCTCTCAATTAAAATTAACATCACTCCATTCCTTTCCAACATATCCCACGTCAAATTATCTCTACATAACTACACTTGAGGTTATAAAATGACAACGGAATATGTGATACAATAGTTATTCTGTAAATCTTTCCTACCTAATAAAATTCCAGACAAGTTCATGGTAGACTATTCTAACCAAGATGAGAATGGAGAATATGATAAATTGCATTATAAAATTCATTTTTAATGTGAATAAAAATGTTCATATGCTCTCACATCACTTGATAGTATTTCTACCTAGAATACCTCTATCCTCCATGGGCGTAGGCAAAGGGGAGCAAGAGGGAGCCGTGTCTTTTTGGGTTTTTTGACCCAAGAAAAAAAAGAAGAAGAAAATAGGGACCTTATTTGTTAGATGATTCCTTTCTTGAAACATACTACAATTAGGAAGCTAACATTGTTGAGTTGAAATCTTCACATAACACAACAAACCTTTGAAGGGTCAAGATGGATATACGTCGATTCTTCAGTAAAAAAGGGTGAGATTCAATGAGCATAATTATTCGTCATGTACTTATCTCTAAAATAATGGGTGAAACGAATAAAAAAGAACCTTTTTTCAGATTCCATTCTTCCTATTATAACTTATAGTTTGCCATTTTAATAACCTCAGAATGTTTGTTGAAAATAAATCAAAGAAGGCAACCATCGTAGAAGGGTTGGTTAATATTTTTTCCAGCAATCCCAGGATGATGCTCTCATAGCAAACCACTTCATCAGTTCTTATATTTATGTTCAATATTTAAGTTCATGCTCGATTTTCAAGTTTCATTTACAATAACTTATTGTGTTATAGGTAATAAAATTTTTAAAAGTAATGATTGAATTTTATGAAGTAGAAATAAAATGGTGGGGGTGTTACATGTTACACTTGGAATAGTGCGGAATTACATATCTTTCATTTACTCAACGTTCAAAAATGGACGTATATATATGGTCTGCTCCCCCTTGGCGAAATCCTGCCTTATCCTCTTTTTTTTAACCACCTTCTTTATGTTTTTCGAAATCTTTAAGAACCAAAAATACCTACTGTCCCTCCATCCATTTTCTAATGTGTCAGAGGTATTTACGCAACTTGTACTTTTAAGTCAAGAAATACATGGGGAAATTAGTTGTGCCAGAAATATCCGATAGCACATTAGCATATCTGACGTTAGTACCTGGGACATCTCCTGTAATAATTAAGTTTTTATTTCCAAAACCCACTCAAATGATAAAACCTAAATTTTAAGTATTGAAGTGATCAATTTTTAATAAATCTACTGGTACTAATTTAATTGTAAAAAATTTTTAAAGAAACTTATGAAACGAAAATATTCAAATGATATGAATATGGTCAGTGAAACAGAATTCATATTGTGAATTGAGAGGGTTCTGGAAAGAAAAAGAAAAACACTGTAAATTAAGAAATTACAATTTTATTTCCGAAAAATATATACAGATACATAAAAATATAAATTTAGATTTTAAAATTTCACATAATTCCGATTACATTTAAAAATTCTTAAGCTCATATAAACCATCTTCAACCTCTACAATTTTTGGAATTCAAAGTCAATTTTCACTGGGTCAACAGCAGCATTTGGTCAATCTTTTAAGGATTTTTTAATTAATCTTTTAAATTTTTTTTATTAATTTTCTGACCCCTAGTTCTCCTCTGTAATTTCCCTTGGAAGGATACTTTTATTTACGAATTCTGACAGCAACTGAAATATAAAAACGAAGTAGTATGAGACAAATGTGTGAAACGACGCATCTTAAAATCGAATCTAATTAAAGCAGTAATAGGTAGGCAGTAATAAGTATAAGGAGAAATTTCAAATTTTTTTAATTTCCCGCCGCTGGAGCTTTTTTTTTACTCTATTTCCTTCTTTGTATTTTAAAAAGTTAAATCTTTAATGATTATAACAAAATTACAGAAAATGAACAAAAATCTGATTAATTAATTAGAAAGTAATTTAAATCTGTTCAACAGATGTAGTTCGATAACTCAATTGCAGATAGCAGCACTATCCTGCCTCAAAAAACTAACCATTCTTTCATTTGTATGTATCTTTATTATAATATTTTAAAAATTAATACATTTACCGTTTTTTAACGGTAGTTCCCGTAGGAGAAATATATGTTTTAAATATTTTATTTACCCATCCCTAATAAAAAAAATATGTTTCATTTCAGGACAATAATGAAAGTAGTTCTGTTGTACTATTTATTTGATATTGATTTATTTTCTCATTTTAAATATTTATGGCAACTACTAGTTATTACAACAGACATTGAAACCAGTAAGACCAAATGAATGTGTACCAAAACAAATTTTAACTTCAAGGTTAAAATAATTTATCGACTTGTTTTTGACAGATTATCAATTATGGAATAATAATAGTATTTAATATATTTGTTTGAAAAAGTGTATGCTGGAGGGAGGTAAGTTTTTTTTCAGTAGGAACAATATATTCTGTAATGTTATACTTCATAATTTAACTGGTCTAAGCAAATTTTTTTTTTTTTTTGCTTTTTTGTAGTAGCAGAACTATTTACCAAGTACTGTTAGTAATTAAATATGTGATTAAAATATTTCATTGATTTTATTAAGAAGCAAAAACTTTCAGAGCTCTTATTAGATACATATGTAGTTGCTAGTTATTTTTATTTTATAACTATGGCCAAGATTAATAAATTACAGCGATAATATTTCACTGTATTACGCTTATATTCCACAGTTAGGTCCATTAAATATTATAGCATTGGCAATTACAGTTGTGTGCCATTATATCCAGAATTAATTCATTATACTAGAATATTTCATGTGTCATGGAGTGGGCGCCATAGCAACTCATCAAAACATTGTCATTTTCTTCATTACTTAATACAGGTTGTTTTTGTTGTGTGATTTGTTGTTTTATTTTTAAATGGGGTAATAACTGTAAATAAGTTTAGTCAAATGTCTGTCAGCAATTGAAATGGGCTTGTTTTTAAAGTCATTAAATTTTATTTATGACTGTATGTGAATATAATGTAAAGATGCAGTTTTAATCAAGGAATCATAATGAAGAAATATATGATTGAAGAGAGTATGTTTAATTGCACCCTCAATTAAATAGAATATTTAATTATTGTTTCAGTCATTAACCATTATTATATCAAGGCCATCAGCCGAATTGTTTTTATCAATAAAATATATTAAGAGATTTTCAATTTTTATGTTATCCTATAAAACTAAAAGCACAATTGTATCTATTTAAGAAAACTGAATATTTTGTATTTGTTTTTGATTGACTGATTCTCTTTCTTCATGGAGTGACCGAAATATTGCACAAATTGACCCAAATCAGTGCCTTTGTAATGTTACAGTTTATCCCAAGAGTCAAACTGGTAAATGCATGGTTTATTTCAACATGTCACATCATTACAGGAGGATTTATTCTGCAAAGCCTCGTGTCGATACAAATTTAGCTAAAAGGTCTCAAAACCAATTATGCTGTTCGTAAGTGTACTTTTCCATTATTTTCCTGTTGTGGGTTGAATCATGTTATAGTCCCATATTGGTCTTGAATTGTGTTTTACAATTTATATACAAATCAACTTGAAGCTGTAATGTTAACAATGCAATAGTACTTTGATTTGATACATTGTTTACTTTACCAGAATGAGTGGAATGAGAATCCATGATTTATATTTTTCATTCATTGTGACCAGTTTTGAGAGTGAATCCTACTTTTCTGTCATCAAGGGACAGATATTAAAAATGTATTAGTTTTATTTCCAAAATTTATTGTTATACTGAATTTTCAGAATTTGGGATAGTCTATTCTGATTCTCAGTCCCTCATTTGTTGATCCCTAAAAGATTTTCTTTTCTTTCCTAGCCGTCCTAGTCTTCCTCTTGGCAGCTCTCTTGTGGACTGTCACTCCTGATATCAGATTATATCCACAAAGTTGTATCTGCATCTTTAATGTTTCTTCAAAACATATAATTCTAGTTTCAAATGTTTCTATTTCTTTGAATACTTATTATGATCGAGCACTCTCATATAATAGTTTCATAAAAGTAATAAATTTTATTATCCTCAATTTCCTATCTTGTGCCTTTTTATGGCACAACAAAATAAGATTGTTTAATTAATTGAAATTTCCATATTCGTTGATTTATTGCTGTTTATTTTTTACTTTTCTTCTTCACTATCTTATCAGTATTCCTGACCGTTTCTGCAGCTATTAAACTGATAGTGACTGTTGAAAATAGATCATGAGAGTGAACTCCAATATTATTAATGAGTGTTATATTATAAATGACAGTGAGCGATATATCTAGAAAAAAATTATATTTGTGAATAAACATACTGAATTTACCTATTACTTGGAATACATACTTGAACATTGTTAGCAATACAATACCTTCATGTTTTCAAGGTAAATAAAAAAATTCTAATCAAGGCCCATGAGGTGCTATAACATACATACACATAACACCATCTTATTTAAAACAATCTAATAAACTACACAATAACTTATGTTGTGATAGATCACCTGACGTGTTTAACTTTGTGAAAAGGAACACTGTTAAACAACCACTACTCATGACACCACGTCACAGGATTTGTACTAAGGTATATAAATTAGTATGGTATGGTTAGTTTAATATTTTGATTGAGCCGAAATTCAGAGCTCTTGGTAATCTATTTAACACTTTCTTTTCTTATTTAATCTATTAACAACATCAAAATTTATAAATTAGGCTACACTATTGAAGCATGATAATAGTAGATGATAATATATATTATGGATTGAAATGATTTTTTTTATTTCTATATATGGTTTCAAAAAAATTGTTGATTATACTTTCTTTTCATAGCTCCTATCTTCATACCTCCTGGAAATTCTATTAGTATTTATTTTGTTAATTCATAGGAAAAAGAATCTGAACTATTTAAACCAAAGATTTTAGAATCACATATTGAATCAAAATTAAAAGCGCTACCTGTTTATCAAGCTCCCCAAAGAATTGTAATAACAAAAGCCGTTCAAACAGTTAAGTATTCACAATTTGTGTGTACAATTTATAAAATAAAATATTAATGAAAAGATTTTTTATTAATTTAGGAAAATAACGATGTAGAAGAGATTCCCAAACATGAAAAAGTTGTTAATGAAAGCTCAGATGAAAATGATGCCTTAGAAACTGAGAGAAAAGATCTTTCACATAACAATGAGAAAGAAAAAGGTAAAGTTACAAGTAATCGAAGGAAACGTGAAAACTCAAATGAAAACAAATTCAGGTAGTTTTTTAAAGTTTCTTTATTTTTTAGTTCATAATAAATAATAGAATATATTCTTAAATAAAAGCATAATACTGTAAGGTTTAATATATATAAAAAAAATAATGTTTCAAAACATGACTTATGGATTAATACTTGATCAAGATTCAATAGTTTTAAATTTATTCTAACCAAGGGAATAAGCAGTATTCACTTACTTTGGAATTTAACACCGAAAATTAGCACTGGTGCAACTCTGAACTTTATAAAAATATTCATACAATATGAAGTCATATTATGCACTTTTATTGAATAATTATTATCATTCTGATTTATTATATTTACTGAGTGGTTTAGTTACAAAGTTACAAATAATAATTATTTTGTTTACATTAATTAATATTGGTCTCTAGTATCTCTGTGTTTATCTATTTTTTTACCTAGGGTCTTAATTTTAAAAATTCAGGATTTTTTTTTTTAATTGAACTATTCCTACTGTCCTTACTGTGTAACTTTACTTTAATCGTTCATGTAAAATATTGCTAAAGATGCTAGGTTTTTTTTCCGCCCCAGATTTTGCTATTTTCAAGAGGAAAACAAAATTTCATTGCATGTTAAAAGGGTAGAACTCCATCTAATTTTAGAATTTTTTTGGGACATAGATTGATTTAAAAAAACAAACATTTTTTTTTTGTTTCCAGTAGTTCTTGAAAGAGCTGAAAAAACTCCTTTTTTTATTTCATAAATACTCTTTGTAGAAAAAAAGTTAAACTGTTTTCTTTTTGTTTTATGAAATCTCTCAATTATTGATGTTTAATTTGTTGCATTAAATTATCAGGCCGACAGATAAATTGTGTGCCTTGTTCCTGAAAGACATTACTGATGATATCTTGAGGAAAGGTATTTATTCGAATGAGAGCCTAGAGAAACTGTTCACTCATCATATCTCTAAAAATAAATATGATCTGTCAAAGGTAAAGTATATACAAAAATTATAAGTCTTTTTTTATTTATATTATCAAAAAATTTTCATTCACAAATTAACTATCCTAATGTCAATGCATGATTAAAAACAAAAAGTTATTTAAATGTCAGAGAAATGTGGAGGAATTTGCATTTATTTGTATAGCTCCATTGCACCTCAGAAAAAGAAAAATATGTTCACATTTTTAAATATATACATTTTAAGGTCCTCTAAGTCCAAATAACTGAAATTACTTTGATGTAGGCTTAAAATTTCACAACACATTTTCATTAGAATCAACTTACTGAAAGTGCTGCTTTATATCACCGATTTTACACTTCTTCACCATTTTCTCCAAACGAATTCAAACAGATTTTGATTGAACTTATCGAATCAATGTACAATGAAATGGTCTTTAATATCAGCATGGTCTTATATTCACTGAAATAGTATAACAGAGTTTAAATGCAGAATTTATAAAATAAAATCTTCCTCTAAAGTACCTTTAACTTTGTTTAGTTTAAATAATTAACGATCTATTATTGTTATACAATTAGAAACAATATATGAAGATAAAATATGAAAGAGTTTGATTATCAACCAAAGGAGAAAATTAATGTATTTGTATTTTCATGGTTGTTGCTATAATATTCTAATGTTCTGGCTATTGTCATAACAATTATGGATAAGTGGAAACATAATAATAGTAGTTTTTTGTTTAACACATAAATGAATATTTAGTAAGAGGAAGTATTGCTATGATGCATAATAAAGAAATTGAATTTGAAACGAGGAAGGATTTATTTCACTCCAAAATAGAGTAGTGGTAAGGGAAAGTTGTGTGATGTGTCGATAGAACCAAATTTTTTATTATCATGAGTTTTTATAAATAGTATGAAGAATCAATTAGACAGTTGTTTTGCAAAATTGATTTGAAATAAAAACGCAACTATAATTAACTATGTTATACTAATTATAATCATAATATAATTAACTATATTAATACAATAATAAAAATTACCATTTCATTACTGTAATTAATTATTATGTTTTTTAATTTACTTATATTTCAATTTTAGGAAATCATGGAAAGAGAGATATTAAGGTTGAAGAGAGAGCTAGATATGCCCGTAGAAAGTGAAAGACAAGAGTCTGAAGAATCAATCAAGGATGAGGAAGCTCTCACAGCTTTGGATTCATTGTTTTTGCCATCCGATATAAGAGATAAAGTTGCATCTTCACTTGGCCTCACTAAAAAATCACCGATGCCCTTACCTAGTCCGAAAGATAGTTTTACAGGATCATTGGAATTCACAAGTATGAGTGAAAAGCCGAAAAAAGAATCCCGAAATGTTGAAATCCAAAAAGCTGATAGTGTGCAAGAGTCTGATGGATCTGAGACAGAACAGGCAAGTGAATCTAAAGAAGATACTATCAATGATTTATTGAACAATGGATCATTGAATGAAAACAGTGTTCATTCGACGGAAATAGGCAGTCAAGATGATACTGATGATCCTGATAGTGAAAAGAATGATATCCTTAACAGAACAAGAACTGTGAGCCCTGCTTTGGAAAAAATTGAGTCCAATAACATTTCTAAGCATCATGAAGAGATTGAAACCACTAGTGATCTTTCATCAATCCACACTGAATCAGATGAATGAAGCTGACAAGCTGTAATTTTATAATATAGTTTTCATTTTAAAGTTTTTTAATATCAATTATTCATATAATTCTTAGATATAATATATAATGTATTGAGTATATGCAGGAAAACTAAACCCAAATAATGAGCTTTACTTTTACTTAGTGCTAGCAAATTGTAGGAAGAAACCTTGCCAAAAGCACACGCAATATATTTTTAAAATTGCATTGATAAATAAATTTTTATTTTCTTCACCTATCTTCTGGAAAATAATAAATTTTTATTTTCTTAACCATCATGTTAAGAAGTGAACATAAATTCTAAGGCAGAATATGTTTTAGATTTTAGGTTCACTCTTTTTTCTCTTAAAATATTAATGATTAATGATCTACCTTTTTTTTTTTATTATAAATATAAAATATATAATATTTGAGTCCAAAATTAACCTTTCCTTATCGTATAGCTTTGCCAAGAGAAGGATTGAGGTAATAAAAAACTTTTAGTTCCACAGAAGCACAAGTGTACTGTGGTACTGATTGAACTGATACCAAGGAACCTCAATAGACAAAGGGTAGAATTTTTGTAGAATGCAGATTGACTATGATTTTCTTTCGAAACATTTATACAAAATAAGTGTCTTTGAGAGCCCACTCTTCAAGCATTGCCAGCTCAAAGAAATGAAGGTGACATATCTGAGCACGGAGATGGAAGTGCCTATTAATAAGTAATTATAACAAATAAAAATGTTATGGATGTAGCCTACTTTAGTTTTTCCTTCTATTTTCCTAGAGATCTCATTTCTTAAGCTTCTTTTATTTAGCTCATTTTATTAAACTTCTTAAATCTGGTCCCCAATTATTGACCAGTATGCGAAGAACTATGTTCATATTGGAAGAAACGTGGAGTTTGTTTGCTACCTATTATTGAGTTTCTTCAGTCTCATCTCTAGCATACCATATAGCTCTTATAGTAGACCAAGCAACTATAGTCAAAGTGGGAGAAAACGAGTGATGATACTAGGAGCTGACAGGTATTCTGAGAATGGAATCACGGAATCTGAGGAACTGTTCAAGTTATAGATTGACTATAGACAGCTATAGATTGACGTGTGATCAGAGAAATATAATAATTCCAAGAGAGATGCAGATCGAAGACGACTCCAAGGAATTTTACTGTGGAGAAGAAACAAATTGGTTGATTATTGAAACCATAAGGTATAGCAAGAGAGGAGGCGATTAGAGCCGATGAGAATAGCCTTGGTTTTTCTAGCATTCAGCCTCAGATCATTGTTTTACTCCCGTGTGCTTATATTATATAAGCATTTCGGTAAGATGGAAGAAGAATAAGTGAATTTATACATGATCAGCGTTTAAATTGTTAGTGGTTAATGAAGGAGGATCATTAATGTAAGTGTAGAAAAAAGTCTGAGGAAATGAGGAGCACCCCATGTTAGTCAAAGGGGAGAGGAAGAAGCTTTATTAGAAATGGTAGGGAAAAAAGGAGCGGGACACTTTAGGAAACTATTTGATATTGAATGTTTTAAAGTTTGGAGAGAAAGGTCTTATGATTAATTGAAACAAAAGTTTTTGAGAAATCAAAGAAACCTATAAGAGAAATTTGCTGTTTTAATAAGTTGATGCATGTTTTCATATGTGCAGTATCATGTATTGTTACATCCCTTCAACAATTTTAATGTGATCTTATGCAATCTAATATTATGCAACAGGATATAAACCTTTGCGTTCCACATGCTGTACGAACCATATTCCAAATCTTCTAAGAGCTTATATCGTTTTGTTTATGTATGTTCGATTGATCTGCAAAAATGAACTTAATTGGTTGATAAGATACTAAAGTGATCCGTAGAGACCAATTTCGTTTTTTTTATCTATTGCATTTAATGTACTTTCAAAGTAATAGTTTCAAATTATGTTTAAAAGGGCGTCATTTTGGAACTACAAGGCAACTGGACAATTAAATAAATTGAACTAAAGATAAAACGGGAGGATGTTACATTTGTCGCGCTGGCTTTTGGATCACATCCATATTCGTTAAAACTTGTAGAATCAACTCAATGCAGTACTTAACTTCAAAACTTCCAGTGCAGTGAGATATTTATAATGCACGCTTCATCTCTTCATTTATGTCATAAAGGATTGAAAGCTGTCCTGTTCCTAATTGCTTACATCATCTTAGTAAATTACTACTGTTAGCTACAATCCTCAACTTGTATATTCGGAGAGTGAGCCTTACTTCATCAGATACCCGGTATGTTATTTTTGTGTAGTCAATCGCCAATATCAAATCTTATGATTTTCTGCTGATATCGCTCAATTTCTTTCGATTTTTCCACTCTAATTTTAATTATTGTGTTCATCCAGTCTCTCATTTTGTAATACATAGCAAACTAGTCTCTTCAAAGTCGTTCATTCCATATAAATCAACCTCCTACCCTTCAACTATTACTTACACTTTACCAGCTATTTCATTTCCCGTAATTCTATTACAAACAGAAACCCAACAAATCAGGAGAATATTATATCACTTCTTAACTTATATTCCTTTCCCAGTTTATCTTTGATTTTGGAGGATATATTGTAATCATATTGTTTTATGCCCTCAAAACAGATCTTAAGTAACTAAAAAGAATTACCTACTATTTGCCTGTAGATCCGTTACTTAATGACTTTTAATTGGCTACCAATTTTCTCTTATGAAATCAGCACATTTATTGTTGATACAAACAATAAACAATAGTTGGATTCTGAACTACGAATGAGTATATGGCTTTATCTATTAGACCAACCATAGCGTTACTTGTTTTTACGTTCACGTTGAAAACGATGCTTCTTCTATTTGCGTTCCATTTTTCATCTTTGTTGAAATCTGTAATCTTAGTTCCAGTTGCAGTTAGAAAAATAACAAGCCGGCTAATGATTACAAATTTATCGACCATTAGCGGCAGTACTAAAACTCAAAATTCACAAACATGAGAATATAGGCTGCTGGCCGATTTAGAGGGTGGAAGCGGAGAGAATGACTAGTGAAATCTAAAAAAATCCTCGCGACGGCGTTACTGGCATGCACCTTGAAGGAAGGACTGTAATAATAATGGAGAAGATAAAATGGCTGAAAAAGTGAAACCAGCCGGACCTTATGATGGACCCAGGAACATGGCGGAGGAGTAGGAGAAGAATACGAACTAATCATAGGCTGCCTTCTGTTCCAATCATTATGATATTTATTGATATTAGCCTTATCGTAAACCTTCCCTTCGTGGGCGTGGCCTTTTTGACTTCACTTTTCCTTTCAAGGAGATTAAGATCATGCCATCTCTCTTTCATATATCAACATAAAGATACATATTGGTGCTTTGCTTTAGTAGTGGAACATTTGGCAAAAAAAATTTTTTTTTTAATCTTGTGTTAGATGTATTCCGTAGACTGTACCTTAGACTGAGGTAACTTCGTGGCATTCCTTCTCGCTTTTGGACAGAGTCTTTCAGATGTTCCCATTAGAGAATATAAATGGGGTTAGTGGCACACCTTACAAAAAAAATTATTATTTTAATTTGGACGTATTTCAAAGATACTTTACCCTCGCTTACTTTCTCAAATGAGTTAGTAGTAGATTCTTCCAAAATCATCCTATGCTTGTCATGAAGTATGTAACTGATGTCTATGGCACTACCCTCAGAATATGTCCAGTTCAAAATAAAACCAAACCTTGTCAAATGTGCCATTGTTAACGTAAAGTAGTGACATGTTAAAAACTATTTTGGATTTACAATGGGTCTAAAAAGTATTGGCACACCCTGTTTTTTCCTTTTAATTCTTAAAGTATGTAACTAACTTATTATTCAGTAATAAATTTTATCTTTGAATGGACTGTAAAAAATATTCAGAGGAAGATAAATTTTAAAAATGTAAGTTAATAAAGTATTGGCACAGTTATGTTGTTTTGAAAACGAAGACTAAATACTATGTGTACAATTGTAGGAAACGTAGTCCAATATTTTTAGATTTATTAATAAACAATATGAGATTAGTCCAATAGTGGAGGTCAGTCATTACTGTGGTTATTCTTTTTAAAATGGGCAAAACTGTTGAACATTCTTTCTCCATTCGCGGTAAACTGATGAAATTGCTTAGGAAAAACTTCATTTATCGCCAAATAGGTGAAAGATTAGGAATAAGTTTTAATTCAGTTAGAAACATAATAAAAAAAGTAAGGAAAACTGTGCAAAACAAACCAAGATCAGACCGGCCACAAAAGTTGAATCCAAGAGAAAAACTACATATTCGTCGATTAGTTGAAAATAATCCAACGATTTCGGCGTGCAGCATAGCGAAAGAGATGCCGTCGACTTCCTGCGCTCAATGCAGTCTACAGACGATAAGAAATGCAATTCATAGTTTTAATTATTATGTGTGAGCGCAAAGGAAGAAACCTTTTATTAGTGAAACTAATCGTGGAAAAAGGCTGGAATTTGCAAAACTCTATGTAACAAAACCAATGGAATTTTGAAAAAATGTTTTATTATCTCATGAGAGCAAGCAAATATAACATTTTCGGTTCAGATAGACGAAAGTTTGTGTGGAGGAAACCGAATACAGAGTTTCAACCAAGGGACGTTAGGCCTACAGTAAAACAAGGCGGCGGTAATGTGATGATTTGGGGCTGCATAGCATTGAACAGTTTTGGAAAGTTAGGCTTTGTTGAAAATACAATGAATGCTGAAAGGTATGTAAACATTTTGGAACATAATCTCCTGTCCAGTGCTGAAAAATTAGGACTGTAGGATACGTTTCAGCACAACAATCCAAAACATACAGCCAGCAAAACGAAGGAATGGTTGTACAATGTTCGGAGACAATTGAAAACACCGCATCAGTCTCCGGATATAAATCCCATTGAACATTTATGGTATATTTTGGATTTGAAGGTAAGACACAACAAAAACACAAAATTTCTTCAAAAAAATGTGATAAAAGATGTGTTGTTAGAGGAATGGGAAAAAATTGCATCTGAGGTCAAGGAAAATCATGTTTCTTCGATGCAAAGAAGATTACAAGCTATAATTGATGCAAAAGGAATGATAACAAAATATTGATGACTTTTATTTACATAAATAGGATATATTTTTTTTATCAATAAATGGCTGTGTTAATACTTTTTTTTTTACTACAACTTTACAATTTATTTTCTTTATTCATATCTACATTAATTATTTCATATACGAGGAGAGATGGTTGGGGTTACGGTCTGAATATAATACAAATAATTTGAAAGAACTTATTTAATAGTGCCAACGTTTCGGCCAGAATTTCTTGCCTTCATCAGGCCTGCTAGTAGGAAATCGGAAAGCTGAGTCAATTTTTATTTACACATATATGCATTAATTATTTCAGTTTTTGTTGCTACATCAATGGTTTTTAATGTCTATTCAAAAATAAAATTTATTACTGAATAAGTTACGTACTTTAAGAATTAAAAGGAAAAAGCAGTGTGCTAATATTTTTTTGACCCACTGTAGCTCACAATTGTGTGCGGAATTGAAGTTAGTACCAACGGGTCATGGCAATATTCTATAAAGATATGTTATTGTGACGTCTTATCTCCTTGGAATACTTAAAATGTTAATAATATTGATATACTTACTTTTAAATATTGAAGTTTTAGTGTGTACTAAAAATAAAAAGTCATTGAAAGAATACCCGATTAAAATTTTTTAAAGTTTACATGGTTTATTTGAAAGTACCCTTTATAATATTGGAATTAATGTATGTCGATAAATGACTATTTTTTCAATTTTTACGGATAAATTTTTAAGGAGGTACTTATGTGAATTACGTTTCTATAGTTTCTGAAATGTATGAGGATTTTCAATATAGATTTTTCATCATTAAAAAAATTAATAAAACATCAAGTTTACAAATTATTTTCATCAAAATAATTAAACAAACATAATCCATGCTGTAATAATTTACATCAATCCTGTCATATAGGTATAAAATTAATCATATTTATAGAAATCACCTGTTAACAAAACTAATTTAAACAGTATAGTTGAAATGAAGGCTAAGAAAGAATTGAGATATTGGATGTTTAAATTTTTCAGGTTTTGTTAAGGTTTCTTGTGAAGATTGAAATGATTATTATTCCCGTATGGATACTAACGGGATGAGAATTGTTACTTTCATCAATTGTTGAAACTTCTCCTTGGTTTGGACATTTGTCAGCTCCGGTTGCGTTGAATGTAACCTTAGAATTCTCTCAGTAATGGCGGACATTTTCCGGTTGTGTCCTCATTTGTTACATGTGGAAGATTTCTCTCGAAAGTTTTAAATGCAGTTTATAACACACGTATAAGACTGAAGATTTAAGTGACTCTAAGCCTAATAATTTTAAGTACAATGGCTGATCTTGATGATTTTTTTGCCAAAAAGGATAGGAAAAAATCGAAAGGAAAGAAGTTTGCTACAGCAGATGAAATAGCGAAAAAGTTAGAAGAGACTGGAAGACGTGCAGAAAAACTTAAAAAAGAAAAGAATCAAACATCTCAACTCACTACTACAGATGTTGACGAACAAGGAAATGCTGTTCAGGTATTTAAATATACTCTATTATTGATTTTAAGTTTTCTAACCTTACTTTGGACCATAATATCATTTACTCTATTTTCTCTTAATATTTTATTGCAATACGTTTTTACAATTGACACTGAGCTGTAAACTACACTATATATAAGAATATTTCCAATAACAGATTGTGGAGTGTACCAGGAACATGGTACATTATAGTATACTGTTCCATCTGTTCGCAAGTAATAAACTCATGTTGCCTATTGTTATCCTATGTTGTCCTTATATAACATATTACTCTATATAAATAAATACTTGCCTTTTAATATTGATAGTAATAGGTATTATGATGTCTTTATTGTCTTAATCTCATAATAGTCTAATATTAGAAAGACATGAGTTTGATTTTATATCAGGCTTTTATGATGTAATTAGCTGATTTAATCTTGAGGTGTTTTTTAAATAATAATATTCAATTGATTTTCTATCAGTATGTTTGAACACATGGAGCTTTTTATGTTGTCAGTATTAATTGGTACATTTGTTTATAAGGACGAGGATGAATGGAGGGAGTTTGAAGAAGAAAAAAAAGATTACACCGGTCTGAAAATTCAGAATCTTACATTAGCTGAATATGACAGTGGGGAAGAAGGGAATTCACAAGGAGAAGGTAAGAAATAATTTTGAAAACAGAATCTAAACCCATAGTTATTAATTTATAGCACATAATAATCCTTTAGTTAATAGAGTTGTGTAAGAATTATAGTATTTGAAGTAGGTATACTTTCATTGTTGCATAATTTCAACTTAATATTTTAATTAATTGTAAAAATATCTTGCTGATTTTGTTTTTTGATTTTGCACCCATGTAATTTGTATTTAATTTCTTGGTTCACATTCCATTCTAAATCCTATTTTTACTCCCCCAATTTGTGTTGGGTGTAGTCTAGTAGTTATATTATTTCACTAAAATTACATTATATATTTTTAGGTATTTCAGAAATGCATTGTTTAAAAAAAAAAAAATAATAAGATTTATAGGACTTATTCTTCAAGTTTTAGCTCCCCTTGATATATAATTGATTTGATTGTTGTTTACAATTTTTTTCTCTACACTTAATTCATGGCTCCTCCACTATAATACTTCGGGCAACCTGACACAAGTGCCGAATTTTGACATGGTTATTATAGTGAATCTGCTTCTATTGGTCATATCCTGATGTTTTTAAGCCTTCCTCAATTGATTTTTTACCTAATACAAAAAAATAATTACAAATTGGATTGACTGGTAGTTGCAGAAATTGGCACATTCAAGTCGTACTACTGGATTGGCTCATTGTTAATCATTAAATTAATTTTATATTCTTTACATTTTTTTATCTTCTTTTCAATGTATGTATGTATGTTGGAATTAAAGTGACCACCTAATTTAAATTTATTTATCAATTAATTTTATATGGTTTTATAGCTCAATTTTAGGACTTTCCAGAGCTTTATAATTTTATCATTATAACATTACTTTTTGTAAGACTTTTACTAACTATCCTACAGGGCATATAACATTACCTTATTTTATGATTTGTGAATTGTGCTTGTATAATTGAATGTCTGATGGTTCGATATTGTTTATAATTTATTTTTACATGAGGCAGTTTAGAGGGCCATTGCACCATTGTACCAATTTTTGTTTCTTTTTAATTCTTAATCAAATAAGCGTTAGTAGTATAGTAAAATGTTTTGAAATATGACTTACAAGATCTGCTATAACTATTGTAAAGCATTGATTTTAGTTCTTTTTAAAATTATTGTTGAGTGCATTTAAAGTGGATCTCAGTTATTGAATAAAATCTGGTTACAGTAATCATTTATTATCAAATTCAGTTTTGCTGAGGAACCTTGCATTGGGATGTTAATATTTTAAGTAATCTACGCTACAGATGCAGTATTCTCTTATCGCATTCTTGCTTATTTATGCACTTGTAACAAAAAATGTTTATTATTAAGATATTTAAGGAAAAGGAAGAAATACTTGAATGAAAAAAAAAATGTTTGTTCAAATAATTATTCCTGTAATATGTGCGTGCCTTAATCTTAAAAAAAAAAAAATCACACAGTTTTCCTTTTGCTCATTATTTATTAATTTTCTTTGATTATAGGTGAGGAAGAAGGTGGGATGGAAGAGAATGAATCTGGTGAATTAGTTCCCAAGAAGAAGAGTCAGGGACCATGGAGAGTTGTAGCTAGTGCTCCCGCTGAAGAAGTAGTAGTTGTGGAGGAAGTGGAAAAACCTCCACCGCAGCAACCTCCTCAGCCACAACAGACAGGAAGCTATGTCCCCCCTGCATTGAGGGCACAAGCTAATAAACAACCTGTTTTTACCAGTACGTTTATTTGATTTATATTTTGTCTTTTTGGATAATGTTTTATTTATGTTCGGATTAGTTGAAACGTTAAAATTTATGATGTAAGTACTCTTGCTGTTTGTTGAAACTTGCCAATTAATTGTTATGTGTAGATGATTGATCACATGTAAATTAAAAGGAGGAGGTCCAGGTTGAGGTCAAGGAAATCCATAAAGAAATAGTCTCAACAGTTAATTATTGCTGACGTTTTTGCTAACATTGCAGGTTGCATCAAACCCCCATGAACTCCTCCATCAATCACAACAGTCCTGTAGATTGTGACAAAATTTTGGTTATCTACACATAGTTATAGATACATAGACTTTCATAATTGTTTTTCTTCACTCCGATTTGAACCATTTCATTTGAGTTTAAACATTTAGTATTCCTGGATGGAAATGATTAAAATATATAAATATTAAAATATATTCTTTCTATGAATTATAAATACATCGTCGCTTAAGCTGTGATTCCTAGTTAGTTCGAAAGAAGCAACAGTAGGTTCTAAATATTTAAAAAAATATTAACACACCATTCTAGAAACATCTCGTCATAGCTATTGTTTTGTAGTTTATCTAACTGTGGAAATACTTATAAGATGTTTAATTAAATGAATTATAAGCTTTAGTTTTTTTTAAACAGTACGAACTTTTTTTTTGGAATTAAGATAGTCATTGCTTCAGTTACAATAAATATCTTCCACTTAGGAGAACATTTTAGCTTGTAACGGGATGTGAAAATAATCCATTTATTTTATTAAAAACTTAAGTGAATTGCATTTGATCAATTAATGATTTGGGTATTTGTATTGTTTAGAAAAAAAGATTCAACAATTTTGCCAGAACTTGCAATTTTTTTCTTTTCCATTGATGATGTACAACGTATTATGTGTACATACGTACCATCATATAATTGTTCCAATCAATCATTGTTATGTCTGCTAGGTCCAACTGTTATTTTCCCTATTGAATGGAAAATAGATCTTTGTAAATAAACCTGTAAGCAAAAAACTTATTGATCAGTCATCAAATCCTAATCTTTTCTAAGTCTTTTCTTATTGCAGCATTTTCTTTTTCACTCAAAATAATATAAAAATATCATGACCATCATCACATACTTTCTTTAATGGGTTAATACCCTAATTTTGTAAGTATTTTATCACAGTATCCTACCATAGTAGGAAGCTCCCAAATCATTTTTAAAATTTCAAAATTAAATAAACAATACCACTCTTATGATAACAGATATTTGAAAAATAGATTATTTGATCATAAGGAAAACGATCAATTTTAAAACCATGCAAGTGCTGGTATATAGTTATCTCAAAAAACTGAGCTGCAGTTACCTAGTTATAGCATTCATGCTGCCATAAAAAGTTTAATTGAAAACAACTCTCATTTATTTCAATTATCTCAGGCTGATTTATCGTAATTAACATGTAAGTAATAAACCATTATTTTTTTGTAGGTATCAGTCTCCCTTGTAGTTAGAGTAAGAATAAAAGACAAAATTTTGTTTCTTTGTTTCATTTTCCATAATTGATAGTGACCGAAGGAGTTAAAAACATGAAAAAAAAAATTATTTAAAATTAGTGGTTCTTGTTTATTAGGTATTGAGGTGTGTATTGTGAACTTGTAAAAATATATGCTGTCTTATTATACTTCTTATTGTGTAAAAAATATCCTAAACTGCTCATGATAAACATGGGCATTTCTTACATATTTTTAAAATTATAGATGTGCAGCTAGTTTATTCTTAAAAGGTTTTGGTAATACATTACAATGTTTTTGACAATAACAATAACATTTCATTTATTATGATTTCAGATTCGAGATTGAGGCGTAAAGTTGCGCCGGATGTGAAGAGTGAAGAGCTCTTTCCTACATTGTCAGCTGCTGTTACACATGAACCTGCGTCTTCTAATCCTTGGAACAAAAGGTATATTAGTGTTGGCTATAAATTAATACAGTCAATTTCTTGTTACATATAAACAATAAATGATTATTCCTTATATAAATATATTTTATTGATTAAATTAAATTTAAAAGGAGAGAATTGATGGTAAATAAATATAACTGAACCACCTCAGGCAACTTTTCAGTGATTCTTATTTATGAGATCCATCACAAAGTATAGAAGGTGTGAGTGATTCAGCTCCCATTTCCTCTACTTTCATCCTTTGCATGATTAATATAAATATATTTTAATGATTAAATTAAATTTAATTGAAGAATTTATTGTAAATAAATATAACTAAACCGCCTCTGGCAACTTTTCAGTGATTCTTATTATTTTTGACATCCATCATAAAGTATGGAAGGTGTGAGTTATTCAGCTCTCATTTCCTGTACTTTCAATCCATTTCATGATCAATGAATTATTTTTTTTAATTTCTTTGTGGAGAGATAGATTTTATTGATTTCTTTTACTATTGTTGTTGCAGAAAAGGAGGAAAGGATGATACTAACATTGTCGGTGGTGGCTTTGAAGAAGTAAGAAACTCAAAGTCTCACACAGCCCGTTATGAACCTCCACACTTGCAAGCTAAATCATTAGCTCTTGGCAATAAGTATGGTGCTCTCAACTCGGAACAGAGTTAACACTTCTGCCCTGTCGACTACAATAACCTTTCAAGTCTAGACGTACATAAATGTATATTTTCAAAGTTTTTGTTATGTTGTTTTTCATCCCATATCGATTCTTCTGTGTCTTCCTCTTAATGCCCAATTGTCATCTTGTACACAGGTATATACGTGTAAACTTATTTCTATATATATGTGTGTATAATGGGTTCAGCTTGTGGTAAAATTAATTTTCATGAAGAAAAATGTCTGCCACTGAAGCTTTCTTTTACTGATAATCTGGTTGTTGATAGATAAAAAATAAGAAATCAGTTCTAAGCTTCCATGAGGGTTTTCATTTTTCCTTTTTTATTGTTAATTTGCAGCCTGTTCAATCCATCCATTCACATTAAGCTGTATAAAATATTTGATTTATTTTAAATAATTTGGGTTCTCAGTTTGTGAAACCTGTTCTCCATTTAATGGTGGTCAGAGATGAACAATATGACTATTTTTCTTGTCTGTGTCTTAATGTCCCTAAAGTAAGTAATAGGATTCGCTTTAAGAACAGGGAAGTGGGTTGCGGTCGAGATTGTTAATGTTAAATATATATGTATAATATTACATTTACTTGTGCATGATGGATATCGTGTATATTATAGCTATATATGCATATAACAATAATATTAAGGCTAGTTTGTAGGCAGTTATAAAATTAAAAGAGTCAAAATTATTTTCTTTATTTTTGGATAAAGGTTTTAATTTTAACGGTAGGTGTTTTTAACAATATTATCTCTTCAATAAGACAATTGTAAGATATTGTCTTGGACCATCGCCGAGGAATGAGATAATTCCTCGGCACACTATCTGTAAGTAGATGATAGTACTACTTGAGCGCCTGTGTCGTGTCTCGTCTTACCACTTGATGCGTAGCAACTTTATTTGTCTTATCTCTTATTTATCTTCTTCTGATACATTGTAGTATTTGTAAATATAATATTATTCAAAATGAAGTTACAAATACAAATGTTGTAGTTACAAAGAATATTATTTATTTTTTCATTGTTATTCTAATATTAATTAAAAGATGGATGTTAGCTATTATTTTTACTTTTACTCGAATGGATTTGTAAATTTTTTTTATAACTAGTTTTATGTGGTTACATATTAAATTTTCTTTATTTTATTAGAGACTTAATTGGTACTCTAATAAAACAAAGTAAGATTTATGTTGTTTTTATACGTTTCACGTTACGCTTCTTGATATACTGTACTGTATACATAATGGTGATGAATAACATTAATCGATAAGGCAGGTTTAAATTAAAGGCAATGATGGTGACTACATTATATATTCTGTATATTATATTTTTTTTTTTTTGTTTTTTTATATTGTGTATATTTATTTATCTGTCCAAAAAAAAAAAAAATGATTTTCAGAATTTTTAAGTTATTAATTTTTTAATAAGAAGAGGCGTTTCGATAAAAAGACCAGTACAATTTGTAAACTATTTTAAAAGAGAGAAAAAAAAATCAAATTATAGTAAAAGTATAAAACTTGACATATTTTTTCCACTATAATTAATAAAGAGTTGTTGGGTTGTACTTTGTATTTTCAATTTCCTTCGAAACAAATAAATCAATTGGGAAGTGCTACAAGGTGAAAGTTACTGGTGTTGAAGACAAATTACTACTTTTTAAAATGGGTAAATGAGCCACTTTGATAAATAAGTGTAGTTTAAAAGAAAGTTGTTTATAATAGCCGTCAAGAAATAAGATGTGTTTGAGAAATCGCAGCATTGCCAATTCCTTCCACAACTTACTGATGTAAGGTTATTCTATCTCTCTTCTCCATTTCATCTTAAAAAATAAGCGCTTTAGCAAATTAATATTATTCTTAAATGAATTAAATTGATACCAACACTCAGCAACAAATATGTTTAAAATTAAAACTCATTGTTTTAAATAATGACCTACACATTTCCTGTCATCATTAAAGTAATTGAAATGCATTTTATACACATACTGATCATTTTTTTCAATAACAAGTCTATTTTTGGTATTAAAATCTTCCAAAAATAATTAATTTGCACAAAATATAATAAATCCTGTAACTGAGCAGAATAGAAGAACTGACATTGGATGGTCGATGTTGCCACCTATTGACTTGAAGCATCAACTAGTCTGCCCATTGCTATTTTTGCGTCCAAGTGCAGCAGAATGGTGAAAATTTCACTCTTTTCATGACATCTATTATTAGATCTTACTTAGCTAAACTTAAGGCCATACAAAACATGCCTTATAATTTAAGTATATATTTTGTTAGTACTTATTTCAAATTTGAATTATAACATACTTCATTTTTTTGCAAAATTAGTTTTTTTTATTTTAACTCATTTAAAAGATGTTAGTTCAGTCTATCAACATTTTTTTTGTATTAGAACATTGTTTATAATCATAAGGATTGGCAATATTTTTTTTCTGTTAACAAATCAGATGTTTAAAATTACAACTGTTGGACAGAAAATCCTTGTTATTACAAGGATTCAGATATAATACAGGTTTAAGTTTATTCCTAATGTAATAAGTCAATCTTGTATTACAATTTTTATGTTTAGGAGATTAGGGTTGGAGAAGAGATTTCATGAATCCCAATTGTTTTTAAATTATTTAAACCATTTTATAATTGTGATTATATCGTTTAAAAGCTGAGGGATAAACGATTATGGATGTTGTTGAGGCTTACTACGAAAATAATATTTACTATAGAAAAAAGTTTATTTAAGAAAATTATAAGTATTTACATAATTATAATGTTTAGCACAAAAACTAAAAATTGAGGATACTGGGTTAAAGCCAACACATTCAACTTTAAATTTAAAAAAAATTTTACTTCCAGGTTAAAACCATTAAGTAAAAAGCTGTTAATACAAGCATTCCTAGCTAAACATTTCAGCTTGGTTTAAACATACTGCCTTTTTATATCTTACACATCTGTTTCTGTTAGTTCAGGAACATGATTGGCACCCTTTATGTTTTTTATGGACAGCTGGCAACTTCATGAGGAAATCTCTGAACAATTTGTTTGTACATTATTAATTTGATCATATGCTAGATCCATCATATAAAGATCCATTGGTTTGATCTGCATATCACACGCACGGGGTTGCCTGGGATGTTCCTTGGTAATTAATAAAATCAAATCTTGCAAGTGACTATAGAATTTAAGAAGACAATTTTGGAAATTAATGAAATTAGGTTTTTAAAAAATGACACTCCATGGTACATGGAGGGAGGGGTATGAAAGGTGATGGTACTCCATGGTACATGACATCTTGAAGAATAGCTTCTTCCAAAAAAAGATGGAGCGATATGGAAGGTGACTTTCATAAACTTTTAGATTTATATTAAGTTAGCCTAACAATTCAATTGTGAATTATGTTCGATGATCAATCTAATATAAGTCAATATTTAGAAAAAAAAGATGTAACGAAAGTTTAGTTTGAAAACTAAATAGAATGCCAAGAAAAATACATTTTAAGTAAGTATATTGTTTGGTGCCATCTTTAGCAGTTATATTTATTCACATAGCATGCAATTGATTTAAATATATTAATTAGTACTAAATAATTGTTGAAAGTTCCTTTATTTTTTTTGGGAGACTGCAAAAATATAAAACAAAAAAAAATAATTTAGCAGATTAATTGAGCCATTAAAACTGCTGGCATTAACTGTAAATACTTAAATTCGTCCTTTGAAATCATTGCCAACAACTTTTATAGAACTTCCACAAAGTACTGAATATCTCAAAAGTCCAGTTTGAGACTTATACCAATAATGCATTCGATGGTTCAATTCGTCCCTAGTAGTAGTGCAGTTTTTTAATTTTTCTTCTAATAACAGAAGAGAATATCAAATATTAGGTCTTCTCTTTACAGAACGTAGGAACTGTACCATCTGGGCCCTGTTTCATAATGAAAGCTAATAGTACAAGTGTAGAAACTAGTGTGGGAATAATAAAACTTATTTTTTTCATGATTGGGATGACTATTATTGATATTACAAAAATTAAAACATACTGAAGTACAAGTTACTATTGTACAAGTCTGTGTAATTGAATTAAGACAAATCTACAAGGCTAATAGTATTAGTTTGTACTTTATTATGAAACTGTACCTTCTGGTATACATTCATAACAAACTCTTTTTGGCCAAGAGATCTTGGTCCTAGATTTAATTATGCTGATTGTGCTGCTTCTACTAGTCATTAGAACCACTTCTGAATGTTGCTGACCTCTGTTGACAATGTTTGAAACTTAAATGTGTTGTTTAAATATTAATTTATTGCCTCATAATTATTTTATTTTATACTGAAGAAAAGAAAAAAAATCTATGGAAACAAAACATGTTTTAAAAGAACATTGACCATTTTTAATATCATTGAAATGATTGCTGAAAACTTTTTTTTTTTTAAGTTTAATGGTTATATATTATCTGCAAAATGAATAAACCCTCATTATTTGGAATTGGACAAGCATCCAAACATGATTATGAGTACTGAATAATGTTCAACAACTATGCCTTCAAAAATAGAGGTTATTAATTATCTCATAACTCTGTGTGTGATTTAAGTAATCAATCAATGTTGGACAAAAATTGATTACAATTAATTTAATTTGAAATTGCAAAAATAAAATAATAATTATAAGTAATTGTAATTTTTAATTTCAACTGCTTAATAAACCTCTAATTGTAATTTTTGTACTCAACTACAACTCCTAACTTAATTAAAGTTATTGTAACTACTAATTAAAATCAAATATAATTGTAAACACTTTAATCAATCCATAGTTGAATCTAACAGCTGGCTTGTATCAATCTATGACGAGAACTTATCATCACTACTATTAGTATGGGCAAAGGGATAAATACACAGGATACAATCAAAACACAAATATATTTCTTTGTTTTATTAAATTTGAAAAACAAACAATTTATTTCAAAATGCCTACTTAAATAAGCAAAACATTTCAAATAATTTCCAAAAAAAAAAGTATGAATCAGTCTTCTACTTATTACTATAATAAAATAAGATTATTGCTTTTTCTTTTTGTCATGTTCCTAGGCCTTTTTAATTAAACACCTTTTATTTTAATATATATCACACTATAATTGTTCAGTTATAGTTTTCAGTGTAAAAAAAAAAAATAGTCATTGCCAGTTTGAATAATTTTACAAACAAATCTCTGAGATCTACTTGAAAAAAGCATAATAATAAAAACATTAAGTTATCAGTAATTATAATTGATTCATTTGTTTCCTTTAATAATTTCTTTTCAGAGAATATAACCAATGTTAAACATTAAATATATTGAGTTTCAAATAGTTTATAAAGCAATCAATTGATTTAAAAATCCTGGGAATATATTTATGTTTTCTCATTTTTCAACTCCAAACAAAAATAGTTTTGAACAATGATACTAATAAATATAAATAAATTATAACATTTTATACTAAGGATACTACAGGAACATTGGAAAAAGTGATTCTAACATGATAAAGTTAACACACGTTTTACTCATGTTTCAATTTTATATAATGTTTAAGAATTCCTCCATAAAAATTTATATATTGTTCATTTTAATTTTTTATTGTATGAAAGATTAATAGATAATGCATTATCATATGTTGGGAAATATAAGTATAGGAGTCTGCTAGAACAGGTAGGTTTGGTATACCCATCAGTGGATAGGGAGCCATCACAATTTCTAATGACAAGTAGGTTAAGAAAAGGGAAAATTCACTTTTAACAGTAAACCAACGGTGAGGCTGATAGGTTTACAGGGATTCTGTCACAATTGAGGACAAGGAAGGATGATCTTTGACGTATTAATTAAATAAAAATTAGGCCTTGGAATTAACGAGTCAAGTAGGTTATAGAGAACAAATTATATTATATTTTATACAATTAATTTTATGTCTTGAAATTGGGCGGCACAAAATTTAGGAAAAGCAAATAGTAAGAGCGTATCACTGCTTTGCATGAATAATAACTAGCACATCTAACAAAAACTATATTTTTTTTATTTTGTCTTTGACCTTCCCCATAGATATTACCATAGTCTAGGGGTTACTGTAGCCCTACAAGCTTTGAGAAAGTCTGTTAGACAACCCCAGTCTATGGTACTAACTTAAGAATACACCAAATTCAAAATGAAATAAAACTTTTTTTGTTACCAAATTTGCCACAATTCAAGCAAAGCAGTGATATGTAAAGACAAGCTATATTGGGCTGAGCAACTATAGATGGCCAAAATGCCTCTTATTTTTGCATAATTAAAAAAATAAATGTATACATAATGAACGATTGGATTAGATATTTAATATATTATAAAATAAGATAAATAAATTTTTCCTGAGCCCTTTAATAATGAAGGATTCAAGGCAAACATTTTAGTTTGCCAAATACTGGTTTGTAGTAAAGGGATATTGGGAGTAGTGGACAGGTGTACAGAGAAAATAAATACAATTGAAGGGCCCTCTGCTTGTTTTTTTAATGATATTATTGGGCTACTTAGATACTTAAGTAGATGCTCAGTTAACAATCAACACCATAAAAAAGTGCACCAGAAATCAAACACGTCTGTTGTCTGTGAAAAAATTAAAACAATTCTTTAACATATAAAGGACCAGTTCCGTATATTTTAATTTACCACAATAAACATATATAAATTCTCTTCTTGAAGGAAACAGATGACTCAATGATTTAAAATATTAGTAGATAAACATTAAACAAACCATAGAACAGTTATAACACAATAATTTAAAAAATTTATAAATAGACCTTTAACTAACAGTAACCGATTATATAATAAAAATAATCGTTTAAAAAAGGCATTTACTCTTCATCAAAATTAAGGTATTAACTAAAAATACTTCCAAAATAAGATGTACCATTTTATAAGTCAAGTACATGGCCATACCATGGAACAAATATAAAGTATAAATATATTTAGTTGAAATGAAATATTTTCCAATATGCAATTATTGTAAAATTAAATTATCACAACCAAGGCACAATTTATAACCAAATCAATTTTATTATCCACTGATCTCTATTCATATAAATCCGGGGTCTCCAAACTATGCTCCATCATGATTCATTTTGATTAAAAAATGTAAGGAAATGATACAAAATAATAATGTGTTTTTCTTAAGAACTGAATTTATTGATATAAATAATTAAGCTGAACATTTAAACTGTAAATAATGATAAAAGAATCTTAATACGATGAGCTAGCTAGGTCTTGGTTCGACTAGGGAAGTCAATTGTAGCCCATAAGCAAAAAAGTTTGGAGGGACCTGATATGAATAAAACTGGACTTTGATCAAATTAGTAAATCTAGAATCCTTGAATAAAAATTATTTAAAATTTTATAAATATAAGAGAGATCTAGATCAGGGGTGCCCAACCTTTATATAACCCATGTCACAAGGGTTCCCACGTGGAGACACCAAAACAGTTCCCCCTTCACAATAACTATTTCTATATAGTGCAGGGACTTTTTAAAAATACTTTTTCCTTTTTATGAATTTTGAAAATATATAATGAAATAAGTTAACAACTTTAATTAATCCAATAAGTTTTATAATAGTATAAAATAGTTTTATTTACAACTATGATTTATTCCATAAAAAAAAATTAAATATATATAAAACAAAATGAAGTAGAAAATAATGCAAATTGTTTAACATAGTTTTTGAATTTGTTTTTCTTTGGCTAGACTTCTAAAAGTTTGATTCAATGCTTGTCAAAAACAAATGACTACTAAATTCTTAAAGCAAGAATCAGTGAACGAACGGTGATGTTCATTTTTTATTTGCTTAATGTTAGAGAAAAACTGCTCTAACACATTGTTGAACATTTCTTTTTTCTTTTTATTTGTTATCCCTTGCCTGGTCATTCCTAACATATGTGGGAGAGAGGAGCTATCTACAAGTAACCACCCTATTCTAACCATGGTGAGGGGTAAAGTTTTCATTCCTTTGGACCTCCACAAAATAAAAGTCGACCCCTCAGATTGGATTTGAACTGAAACTGTTACAGTTCTGAGGTTGTTAAGGCCTGTGCCTCAACTCCCTCAACTATAAACAGCCCAACTTATGTTGAACCGAACCTACAAGAATATCACAGATCAAAATCTCTGAGCTAAGGAAAATGTTTGAAGTCAAAAACTTTCAGCTCACCCTTCGCCCCTCCACAAGCACCCTTCCATTTTATTTAAAATATTTATTATCAGGATAGCAATTTTGTTAACTATATGAAACATGCCGAATCTAAATTACCCTTTCATCCTAAAAAGAGAACTTGAATTTTAAAAACACAAAATTACCAATAAAAAATTGAAAACGTACTGACTGCTATCATGCCAATACTAAACTCCCTTTCCCCTGTGAACATTTTTGATTGGGCACCTCTGACTTAGATAGCTACATATACAGACAGAATCCAGTAATGTTACTTTGAGAAAAGATGTAAAATGTCAACTTATTATCAAACTAAAATATTTCATAGTTACCAAATACCAAGTCCTAGAAAATTGAAAATTTTTAGAAATCAAAATTCCAAAGTACTCCAGTATCTTGGAACCACTGGCCTACTCAACTTGATAATAAGTCAACATTTAACACTCTAGCTCTGGGACTATAATGGAAAATCTTGACAAAGAAGGTAATTCAATCAATAATAGATAATTTTAAATAAATAAAAACTTTATATATTTCTACTTAAATTTAATGATAGCCTAGTGAACTATTTTACTAAATGACTACTATCGAGTGGAGATAAGTTATCAACAAATGTTAGAAGGACTTGTTTTCCTTCAAAGGCATCAAATATGAAATATATTATGGATATGTTGTCATTAAATTTATTAATATAAAAGGACTAACCGGACAAAGCTACTTACACTACCTGCGCTATCCGAACCCAACTGGAAGAACACTTTTAGAAATTGATTACAGCCTTATCTATTATTATAATTAATACCATTACTACTGTCATCAATGCAATCAATTTTAAAAAATAAACTTGATTCAATTGGCTATACTAAACAAAGCACTGCATTTTATTAATATGTACCTACATAATGTACAGTATACAAGCTAATATTGTCAAGTGAACAGATGCTCTATGAATCGATCAAGTGGAGGATAAAATAGGACAAGTATATTATATCTCTGCATGAGCTTTATCTGTGATAGATATAGATTCCTTAAATTATTGATATTTATACTGATTTCAAGATCACAAATAAATGTTAATGGGTAAGGAAAATTCTATAGATTATCTTATGCATTAGCATTTATGTAATTACATGCTTGTTTAGGTTGATCACTCATGTCAGTTTCTTTTTGCAACAAAAATAAACACATCATGATAAATCTTTAACTAATATGGTTGAGGTTCTTGATTGCTGAAGTAAAATAACAGAAGAATAGCTAACTAACTACAAATATATTTTGTAATAATTCTATAACATTAAAAAAAAAATCCATTTTTCATTGGTTACTAATCCAGAGCCAAATTCATAGGCAGCACTAAAAGTAAATCTCCTCTTGTGAGATTGTGACATGTCATACATCGACCAACCTACTCGCTATAACTTTTGTTTAAAAAGTGAGATAAGTAAGGCTACCATGGTAGGTTTCACGCTGTTTTTGAATTTCAGGCGCTTTTTATATATTACTCGATTTAACTATCTTAAAGTCTCCTCTTCCTGTTTTAAGTAAATATTTCAAAAGTGATATAGGCCCAGGGATCTTAATGGGGTGGGTCAGGCGGGGAAGGATTGCCTTTTTTTTCTGTTATGATCTCCTCTTGTGAGATTGTGACATGTTGTATATCAACCAACCTACTCGCTATAATTGTCTGTTTGAAAAGTCAGATAAGTAAGGCTACCGTGGAGGGTTTCATGCCATTTTTCAATTTCAGAGTAATTCACAAAAATAGGCTTTTAAACCTAACTGGAAAACTTAATAAATTTGGTATTAATAAGTATTTATTTTATTATTATTAGGTAAGTATAAATAGGAAAATAAGGAATATATCTGCACTACCACTTTTTTAATGGAAGATATTATGACGGTTTTTATTATACTATCAATAAGTTTCATATTTGAGCCACTGGACCCAAGTGTACTGAGGTGTCACCTTATCACTTTGACACTGCAGTGGTGCTGGTTCGATTCCAGCCTGGGCAGGTTGACTTTTCTTTTGTGGTTGTCCCATGGAACAAAAACTTGACCTTCCCGCTTTAAAGAAAGAAAGTAAGAAATAGCCAAAAACGGGTAACAAAAATGTGTCATTTCTGTATTTTCTATTTAATAAAGGAAGAGAAAAATAAAAATTACTTTTTAAAAAAACTACCAAATCATCCTAATTTTTTCTCTATCCATTCCAGAAATACTAAATTCAGTATCAGACGACACTATGGTACTAAAAATGACGCTGAAACTGGCTACATTTATAGGTTATACATTTTTGTTGAATACTTATAAATAATAACCTCAAAATATACTTAAGGACTCAATATGCTCTTCTTGCAGTCAACTACATTTGGCTTAGCAAAGAGTAGATTTTGTTTATGAACAGGTTAAGAGGAATGACTTCAAAACGTACTCTGGTTAAGGAACAAATTTTACTTCAGTACCTTCTATGAATTAGATTTGATTTCTATGGCTGAAGTGGAAGTACCTCACATCTTGGAAAAATTTTAAAAATTAATAAATAAATAACCAATAAACATGTTGCTATTTAAAGTCAATATAAATATCAAAAAGTAATTAATTAACACCTTTAATGTAAAAACTAATGCAGAGATATAACATAATGGTTCTGATAAATTTTTTAGAAGTTCTCACTACATATTAATTTAATTACTACTAGTGATTAATATTTAATAGTAATAATAATAATATCTAACAATAATATCACTATTTATGTCTTATTTAGTCAATTACTATAGTCAATAGTTTTCTATTTTATGCCATTTTGTTTGATTTTTTCTTTTTTAGATAGTTGCATAATAACAACAATAGAAATTTAATATCACTTTGTAAATTAATATTTTGTATTTTCAAATTTATTAATTCTTTCTTATCAGGATGGTTACTTCATTCATTTTGTTGATTACAAATAACGTGCTTGATATTTCATAAGAGTTTCTCATTGTTAACATCTTGGTATCTAATTTTTTGAAAACAAATGTTATAATATGAAGGTATGAGGCTTAGCTTTACCTTATAGAAAATTAAGTAAAGCTTCATTAGAGAGGATAGTGAATAACAATAGAGGTAAGAAACAGGTCACGTAAAGTTCATTTCAAGCTCAGTTAACAGTTTTTGTTTAAAAATGATTTTAGATCACATGATATAAAGAAAACTCAGGAACAAACGCTACCTCTATTAGACTTTTTTGCCATAAGAATTTCCAAATTCAACGAAACAATAAAGCAAGAATATGAATGAATATTAATAGTAGGCTTATTTTGTTAATATGTAAGAAAATGTCTTCAGAACAAAGAAGCAATCATTATTAGTGTAAATAAATAGAGGAAGACAAAGCAAAATTTGACTAATTTTAATTGTACTCTCAAAGTATGGAAGACTGTGTTCTTAAGCAATGGAATGTCATTATAATATGAGATGAATTGCAATAAGGACAACCCTTCAGTTGGTTGTATAAGATGGAATTGAATTCACAGATTATGGTACTTAATAGGAATAAACTTCATAGAAGTATTTTCTCTACAGTTCGCCTTAAAAGAACTATTAATACAACTTTGATGAACAGATATGAAGCTGAAATTTATACTAGATAAACTTTCATTTTGTGTCAATCACAATGGAACTTCAATATAACGAACCTATAAGTATGAATTTTTTTTAAAACCCCATTGAAGTAGCAATAGCATTCAATAAAAAACCTCCACATTATGTATATTAAACAAGTCTTGATATACAAATCTAAAATGCTCTTAAAAAAAAATTATTTGTCTTTGTATCGCAAATTTCCACAATGATAACCTCTAAATAGCAAAATTGAACTCTACATCACGATTTGTCTATACATCCACCAGTGTTAAATGAATTGAACTGCCTGAGCAGGAATCTTTGAGCGAGTCCTACTGCAACCCTCCAGCTCAGGTTTAGTCAGCTTCATCTATTTTATGACCTCACGTAGTATGTTTTGTTTATCAAGGAATTTCATAGTACGTGATGGATCACAAATAGATACAACAAGCATCAGGTGTTGAGGCAACAGAAAATATAACTCAAGTTCAGGTAAATATTTTTATATATAATTCCAATGAGTTCAGTTGTTTTTCAGTCTAATGTTCAGTGATTTTCAAAATGTCGTAGGTATCATTTCATATGAGCTGTGGATTGACTACGGTCGTGAGATCCTCCTGGGCACACCTAGCCTCTTTAAACTTTGTATTTTTAATTAAGGCAAACTTGACAGTTCAGCATAATGCTGACCAAATCACCTCCTTATGTGACAGTTGGTCAAGAAACAGTATTTCCACCAAATACAGAACTCTTGATCATTCATGGATAGTGGTACAGAGATACCACTATGCAATACTATAATTTTTCTAGTTTCACATAATAAGACTGTACATATTTCAATTACAATGTGTTAATTATTTCTCATGACACATTAATTATTTCAATGAGGATGAATTCAATTTAGTTCTTTATAGAAATCAATAAACGAGTCAAAATTGTTAGCTATCTAAAGCTCAATGTAAGGAATTTTTTCATTAAAGTTCGTTGAGATTTATTATACTGAAGTTCCACTGTATTACTAACTCATTAATATTTTAATGATTCCTTATTATTATAAGGAAATTGAATCATTAACATATAAGGAAATTATTTATATTAGTTCTTGAAAACAGCGCTTAATATCTGTGCTAATATAAATACTGATTAGGCCTTAAAAAAAAATTAATTTAAAAATTTCATTTAAAAGTAAATTAAGTAAAAAAATAATGATAAAACTACTGGAGCTGACCATCACAGAAATTGAGATCAGATAAAATTTTACAAATCGCGGATGAGAAGGGAAAAGTATGGACACGCATAATATTGAACTTCTAGAACTCAATAGCCTCATTAATCTATGGTTATTATACACAAATCTTCTTCATTATTAATAAACCAATATATCACCTCAAGTTTAAACCGCACACTCTTCTGTCTTTTCACTAACTCTAAGGGATAAAACTATTTTGGATAAACTCAAAAAATTTGATAAGTTACCATAAATAATTATTAACATAAATCAACTTCCTTCTGACAATGAAGTTTAGCTTCCATGTTTTATGAATTTTGTTGTTGAGATGTGACAAGAATACTGGATCTAAAAAAATATATATAAGATACAATTAATGATATAAAATTATTAGCTACAAAACACACATATGAAAACACCACTAAATATAACAAAATACACTAGAAAATTGTAAAACTGGTATTTTCAGAATTTACAATCTTGTAATATTAGTTTTTTTTCTTTTAGTCTTAAAACTAAAGCAAAAGAATTTACAACATGATTTAATATTTATGTATTTCCTTGAATAAAATCATTATCTAAAATTTAAAAAGTGAATCATCATTACTTTTGTTTCGATTGTTGAGAAAAAATATCATTGTAGGCTTCCTGAATTTCTTGGTCTAGCATGAGTGATGAAATCTGCTCATCACTTAGCATTTCGACACTGAAACAAAAAGACAAAATAAATCAAAACAATTTATCCTTGAGACTTTAAATTACAAAAATAAGTACATTGTTCCATATGAATAGTTGAGGATTGAAACTAGAAACATTTCCATCTTCCTTAAACAAAGGAATGAGGAGGGTGAGGGGGAACCAGAGAGCCTGGGTCAGAACAGTGTGGGTTCGATTACCATCAGAGACAGTATATACTTTTAGGACAGAAATATACTTATTTCTTGACAATCCTGAGAACTCTCATTCATGTTGGTATAAGTTCTAGGTAGCCCTCAGGATTGGCAAGGCAATAAGAACTGTTTGGCCCACTTGCTGGACTAGTTCCTCCCACTATTACCAGTATCAGTACCTGAGAAACATCAAGGCAATGGATAATTATAGTTAGGCAACAAGTATCCATGAAAGTGAGGGCTGTAGTACCTTCTTCTTACATCCTTACACAATCACTTCTTCTAACATAGATAGTTATGGAATTGAATAAATACATTTAAAAAATGCTACCTTGTGAAGCTGTCTGAATCTGAATCTTGATCGTTGGCTGAAAGATACCCAGATTTCTCAAGAGGTGAAGGTGCTTTCCTTGATAGCCGTGGTTCACTCCCTCTCCTTTCCATCGATAAAGATGATATGTTTAGTTTCATAATACCCTAAAATTAATCAAAAACGCTTTTAAGAGTGAAGAATTGTAATGAGATCTTAAATATAAATGTCTATGACTATGTAACAAAAAGATTTCACATTTGTTTGATATTATTCAGAGCATTAAAAGGTGTAAAGTGATACAAAAATCAAAACTTTTATGGCCAATAAATATAAATGCAATTGATAACAGTTAAACTTCTGTAGGACAACTGCTGCAATGGCAGTCTCTACAAATGGGCTTTCATGATGTTTTATTTGTAACAAAAATTGTTATAAACAATAAACTACACTTGTGGAACAGATAATTTTAAATATCAAACTTGCCCACACTTCTGAAAACTGAAAAAATTTAAAGATCAATATTCCAGAATAATTTAATATGAAAATTAATTGATTTACAATCACGGAGTTACAGCAGAAAGCTTTTCCACAACATTTTCCTATCATCCAAATAACAGCAAGTAATATTATATCAGACCATAGAACAAACACTATTTTGATTAAACTCACTCAGTAAATCAACGTAAAATTAAGTGTTCTTTAATATCAGATAAGGCGTATATTTAAAACAGTATGTTATATATGACTAGTAATTCAAAGATTTTAGAAAAAATAATTTGTAACATATAGAAGTTATATAAAGTAATGGAGAATGACTAAAAACGCATAAATAAAACATTCTAACACGAGTTTGATGTTTAACAGGCAGGCACATGTCTAGTTATTTTGAATTTTGATATTTGTCAATCTGATAACTGTTGCCATGTCAACATCGTTATTATAAATCGAGAGAATTATTAACAATTTTAATTTCACTATAACTATATATGAGCCTTTCAGTTGACTGACAGGATGACTAACTCTATAAAATCATTCTAAATATTTTCAATATTGCTTTTTTAACAATTTAGCATTCAATAAATGGTTTAGAGCAGAAAGTAAATTTTAGTTAACAGTTATATGAACTCAAAGTAGTGTGCCATGTGATGCTCCCACCATACTACTTTTTTTTTACAATATACCTGATAGGAATATTGATATATCTGAAAACAATATGTGTTCAGATATCTTGAATTGACGTGTCTTCTTGCTTAGGCAGTTGAGAGAGATTTGTTGCATTTTCCTGCATAGACCTAATCTTATTTTTTCAATCAGGCATATCAACATTTTAGAGATTTAAGGCTTTGTGGTCGGAATCTACCAATTATAATCTAACGATTAAGTCTCTTGTCAAGTTTTTGATGTTTTATACTAATACCTTTTCTAAAATTTCTTTGACTCTTTCTCCTGTTGCTATTCCTCCAGATATAATAACATCCAATGATTGTCTTCTTGGCAATTGAGCAGCTCGAAAGGCAGGAAGAGGAGGTGGTGGCGGCGGGGGTTGTGGTGGATGTGCTTTACCTTCTGGGGATAGAGATATTTCTGTCCATTCGTCTTCTGGGGCTGGGCTTCGTTCTGGGGTAACAGTCTCTTCTAATTTTCTATATTCAGTCATCTGATTTAAAATAAAAAAAAAAATTAAAACATCAAGCAATGTACATTGGGACATACTATTGGAAAATGAAAAGTTCACATTAACAACAGGCACAGGACCTAGAGGACACTTACTCAAAAGATTTGGATAACTAATGGCAAATATAAATGCAATCAATAGACAGTGCACGAGTAGTCATCTAATCTATGGTGGCAAGCTGCTAGAACCAGACATACCAAACAGCCATAGATGATCTGTCGTGGCCTGTGCCACAGCAGATTTAGTATAAAAAGTAAAAGGCTCGTCTTGAATTTTTAGATAAAATAGTGATGTTAATTTGACCTTAATGATAAATTTAATTATTGTCACTCTCTCTTTATATTATTTTATTTTTTATATTATTATTTAAAAACTATGAGTATATTTAAACTGAATTATAAAATTATCGAAATAAATTTACAGTCGAAAATATCCTTATGAAACAATAAT
>NW_027114407.1:1460976-1472307 GCF_000696795.3 Halyomorpha halys | reverse complement strand
ATATATAATTATTGTTTGTCACAACGTTGTTTTAAGACAACGGGGAAAATAAACAGGTGTTGTCCAAAAACATAAATGCTACAAAAACAAAATTCAAAGTTTGACAAATTCTAAATAATTCAGTTTTTGTTTTTAAATAAGTGTGTTATCGGACAATGACTATTATTAATTTTTAAGCCTTAGCTGTTGAGAGTTCATTAATTTGTGGACATAGCGTGTTTTTCCCCCTTTACTTATAAATAAAGCATTTTAATGCCCCATGTATTTTTCAAAACCATTTTTAATAGGCATGACTCAGTAGGAAAGTATTTTTTAATTCATCTATTTTTACCAACCAATAACACAATTTTGAAAAAAAAAAATTCCATATTCTTCATATGGCATATAGCATTCTCAGACTGAAGAGCATGTATGTTAAATCAAGAAATAGTTTACTAACAGTGTTACCAGGGGAGAAAAGCTATGCACTAAATAATAATAAGGCAAGAAATCATAGAAATTTAAAATCTCCTTGAAGTAATAAAAGTCAATGTAATACTGAAGAAAATAACTATAACTAATATTTACTAAGGGTGTATATTCTATATTACACAATATTTAAAAACTTGTCAGTAATTAGCAGGTAATGGGTAACTTCAGTCATTACGAGGTGAAACATGAGAAAGCAAAAAATAAATGACAATTTTAAAACCTTGGTAAAAAGATTTTTCTACAGGACACTTACAAAAGGTACAACTGGAGAAGCGCTGATCCCAAGAGAGTTTGGTAACTGCAAATACTCATCTTCATCTTCTGGAGATATACTAGATTCTAAAACATCATTTTATAAACAGAACCATAATTTGAGATATATACTATATGGTTGTGAACTGTTTAATGGACATGGAGCACACTTGATAAAGAACTTTGTACAAAAAGACAAACTATTAATAGGATTGAAAACTAACTGAATTTAATGAAAAAAATAAATAAACAAATTAGCAGATTGACACAAGAAAGGTAAGTTTGCATCTAACGATCTATCCTCTAGCTAGCCTCTTTTATTATTTTTTAAATTATCTAATTTATAAGTTGTTTATTATTTTACTTTCTATAAAGGCACAAACATTATTTAAAATGTAATTAATGATTATAATTATAATTCTTCATAAAACCTGTGGCATAATGTAAGATTTTAATAGTGATAATACCTGAGTCCTGATTGGTAGAACTGCTGCCCGTAGTACCATCCGGGGAAAGGTTAGATATACCCAGCGGGTCCATTCCTGTATAATGGCACTTACGACTCTGAGAACATGATTCCACAAAATTTATTAGGAATAAAATCATTGGCAAACAACATATTTTGAAATAATTAGATAATATTTTGTTTGTAAAAATTAAATTAACTTTTTATAATTAAAAACAAATGTATGTATTCTTTCATTCGCTACTATGAACTAGACTTATAAATACCAAAGTACACTATAAACTCGTTTTAAGGAGACAAAAAAGTTCCAACCACAGAGGTAACCCTCTATGGTGAGAGCTGCAAGATAACAATTGTTTCAGAGCATAAATTTAATAAAATATAAATCTAATAACAAATGATTAATTCATTTTATTTTTTACATGAAAAGAACAGACGACAAATAAGAACAAAAAATTATATCACATAACTTATTTCTAAGCTAAGCAGATATTATGAACAAACCTAGTACATAGATCTACATTAATTGAGTTTACTCAAACTTACAATACAATATAAAGCATTATAATATTTAAAAATATAATATAAAAAAAAAGATGTATGGCTAGAGTATATCATAAAACAATCTCAACAAACAAATTGAGATCAAAATAAAACAAAATTAAATATGTTTTATTAGAACTTCTTTATTACAAAAAAAAAATTATACACACTATAGGAATTGCCTAACGATATTCGATGAACACCATGTCTCAGGAAATTCCTTTCCCTTCCGCTTTCCCAACTGTGATAGGTCGAAATTTTGTTCCGTTAAGCAGCATCTCATTTGTATGCAGAACACACTTGTGCAGAACTAATTGATGATACATTAAAGAAAAAATTTTGTTAAAAAAGCGACACTGGGGGAGCCCAGAAAAGGAAGCTTGTGGCATGAATTGACTGTTAACGGAGTTATTTAGTATTGGATTGTTCCAAAATGTTGGTCAAATGTACAAAGAAGATTTGGAGCACCTTATTGCATTGTCCAAAGTGCCAAATGAGGATGTCACTAGCTTACTGATTCCACAAACGTCAGACTGTGAAAATTGTACTATATATTTAAAAAAATTGGTGAAATATTCATAAACTACCTTTTTTTAGAAAAGGAATGAATTTCATTTACAAAATAAATTAAAATTACAGCAGCTGTGAAAGAAAAAGATAAGGACACATTGATTAACTCAAATAAACATATTTAATATGATGATTGAATTGAGACATATTGACTTGAAATATTATCAAGAAATTGGATAAAATTTTAACTCACCTTATGTATTTCATCTGAAATTTCTTCCAAGTTTCGAAGAGCTTGTGAGTAATTTGATTTTGCTCCACTAACCTTTTTCTCAAGAACCTTTACTTTCAGTTTCTGTTCTTCCAATAACTTGTTAAATTGTGCCTTACATTCGAAATAGGATCTGAAATTTTTAAAATATCATAAATTTGTTTCCAATTTCAATCTATATATTTTTTTTACCTTTGATGAAGTGAATATAGAGTAAGAAATTTAATAGTAGATAATAAAATTATTAAATATTACATTTAAAACCAAAAGCAAATCATTTATAGTTCACATAACTCAGAGTTATCCACATCTTCCTAATTCATGATTTAATTTATAAGCAAAATGGGACTCAACTTTATAAACATAAGAGAATATGTGTTTATTATTCTGATTAAACAAAACATATTTCTATTATTTTACTTATTGAGTAGGGCTGTTTTTGTAAAGTGTAATTAAAATATTTATTTCACTATGTAATTTTATAATTTCCATAACACAGACATCATAAATTGATGATATACACTTGAAGCTAGACCAAATATTCAGTTTAATGTTCAACTGTATTGTTCTTTTTATAGGATAATTTGTAAGTAGGTACAAATCTCGATCATGTTAAATGACTCAACAAGAACAAACTCTATGATCAATTTGTTACCATAGATCAAACATAATCCATTTCATCTGTTTCAGAAGAAAATTTTATCACTGCAACAGTAAAGCAGGAATCTGGACTCTTATTGGAAATGAAGACCTGTCAGTCAAAGTTCTATATTATTTCTTCAAAACATATCTTTCAGAATAGAAAAAAAATTAACATTTAAAATATAACTTGAATTTTTTTTTTTTAATTGTACATGATATCAAATCAGACAAACCAGTCAGTACTAGAAAATACAGTCAGTTACTTTCATTTATCGAAAAATAATTGAAACTAATCTTTTTAATAATATTGCCTTTATTCACTTTACAAATTAATTACAAAAATATATAAATGGAGAAAATTTTTTTATTTATTAAAGTTTATGATGAGGTAATCAATTAAATGAAACTATTCTTACAATTTGATGGTATGTTTATCAGTGGCATGCAAAATGAAAACACTCTTAATAAAAACTTCAAATTTTAAATAAACGCATTCTCATGCAAAGACCAATGAACATAAACAAATGAAGGAATAGGGAGATATTTACTTGTGAGAATAAAGCATGCAAGAAAGTTTTGAAATAATTTCAAATTTTTCCCAAGGAATTGGGAATCAGGTACATTTAAAAACAGAACTGAGCTTGGGATTAAATCTTTAACAAAACATTTCTTCAAATGATAAAGGCCCAACCCACTTATTCATGCAAAATAAAAATAATTTCTATCATATGTGTGCTTTTTCAGCTACTTGCAAACTCTGGTAATAATTCTATATATGTATGTATAGTTGACCGTAAAAATTGATATATAGGGAGATGGTCAGGGTTGCGGTCAAAAGAGAAATAAAAATAGTTTACTATACTATACTATTTTTATTTCTCTTTTGACCGCAACCCTGACCATCTCCCTATATATCTGGTAATAATTAATTTTAATCAATTTTTTTTACATTCACTTACTGATATATAAAATGTATAGTAAGGAGGAGTATCATAACACTGAAAAATTTTGAATATGAGTTTTTAACAGAAATATTTAAACGCACTAAGGTCCACTGAGCTCAAATAACCAATCTTGTAAAATAGTCTATGTATGATTAACTGAGGGTACACAAATAACCCATACTATGTAATATAATCAAAAAGTTTATATAACATATAATCAGCCTATGTTGTATATTTTACCTAAATGCACATTTTAAAAATGGAAATTACTTTATGTAGGTATGTACTCAGGGTGTTATAAGAACTTTTTTGCTAAAACTTATCAGAAATAGATTTTGTATCACCCATTTGTTATTATCGATTTAACACATGTTTACCATTTTCTTAAAAATGACACTAACAGGTCTTTCTTAATGAAAATAGTTTGATTGGACATAAACGTTTAATTTTCAAAATAGCTTCCTTGAAAGTCACTTTAATTTTGCTCATGTGAAATAATTAACCATCACTCATTGCTAATAAAATAGGTATAAATAGGAATTTGATAATTAACTAAAGGAGAAAAAAATTTGTTGTGGTGTGGGCAACACAAACTTTCACTTACCCAACCACTTACCCTACTCTGAGTAAAAATTAATTTCTACTTAAGCATGGCTACTAAAAATAGTGATATATACCATACCAGATTTTTTCTTCACTATGTACAGTAATTTTATAAAAAAAAATCCATAATCACAAAAACACAAAAACATTTATTATTAAATTCAGTTTATTTATTGCATTCTTCATAATATTCTACAACTTAACAATATTATTTCTAAAATCTTTGCCTTTCCGAAAACACAATGTTCCTATACAATACTACCTTTATTTCCGGAATTAAGTCATGATATAGATTTTAAAACAATAATCTGTCAGGATAACGATAAACAATAACTCATAAATTTTAGTGATTGTTTAGTGGTAGCATTAGGAATAAAAATACTTGTAAAACAGAAAGTAAAAAAAAAAAAACTTACTCAAAAATATTTAAGAAGTGGTTCCATGCAAGGCATCTGCTTTCTTAACTAAAAATCAGTGAATGGGCGATAAATAAAATAAAATTGGGTGCTAAAAAAAATAAATTTAAAAAATAATAATAATCTGGAAATCCTCAAGAAGGCACCTAGATTTACTGATGGATCTCTTCAGCTCTTTCTGCAACTTCTGTACTACCATCTCGGCACTGTGGTAAGCCGTTGACGTCCTTTTATGGTCAGCTTCGCTCAGGGTCCTCTCTAGCTCTGATTCGTTCACCTGAAAGAAATTAAATTCAAATTTATGTCTGTCATGTATAATAAACTTATTAAAGTGCAACAAGAGATGAAATGTTAGTGCATAATAAATAATTTTTGATCTATTTTGAGCAACCTTTTTTCACCAACACCTACATCATCGTCTTTCAGTAAACATAGATTCATCAAACAATCTTCGAATAAACTGATTAGCTCATCGAATCATCATACAATTTACTGTTAGTTTCAGAAATGAAAATAATTTATTGTTACAAAGGTTGGTTTTAAACAAATATTTTAGAATTTATTTTATAAGCTTTAAAATAATTGTCACGGAACCTCAATATTACAAACAAAGATATGTGTTATATTGAGGTTCAAATACATATCTATTGACCTCTGAGCAACAAATTATATACAATAAAACATCGGTAAAACAATCAATAAGTTTTGTCTAAGAAATAATAAATGGATTGTAATAGAAATATGTACATAATCTTATTTTGCAAAACTGAAAAATTAATGGTGGTTACAAACTTCAATTATAAATAAAACTTATTAATAATTGATGTTAATTAACTGAAAAATTGTTTCAGTGCTTCTTATCTCTATGACATTCTACCTACATACTTTTCTTATATCATTAATTCTTCTTTGACTACTTAAATCCATGCTCAGACAAATTAACATTTTTTCTTTAATTTTTTTACTTTTTTAATTTAAACTGGCTTCAAAGCCTTCATTAACATTCTTATATCTTATGAGAAGATGGTCAAGTATGCAGTCAGTAGAGTAGTAATGAACACAAACAGGTGATAGTTATTTTATTTTACTTATGCCGAAGTTTAGTCCTAAATTCAGGCCTTCAGCCCTAAAAAAAATGAAAAAATAAAAAAAGGAAGGAAACAATTAAAATTAAAAAGTGCTCTGTGTAAATAATTAGAAAAAATTAAACTAACATAATAAGACAAGTCCAAAAGTAAATGATAAACATGATATAATGTGAAACATAAAATTTTTTAAGTACATATTATTATAAAAATTACTTATAGATTTTCATACCTCACATTATATAATTTACTTAATCAATTTTTTCATTATTTATAAAAGCATTTTTATTTTGTCTTTATCCCTGAAGAAGGCCTGAAATTTAGGCCTAAACAGAATAAAATAACTTATTTGTGTTCATTATTTCTCCATTTATCACACCCCAGCCATCTCCTCATATTTAATCTACATTCAACAATAAACACATCCTTTTGATATTTACCTTGTTCAAAATACTGTATACATTTTATTTCAACTGCAAAAAATATAATAAATAAGAAAAAAATTGTCGATATTCAAGCCGAAATAAAAATTGATAAGCAAACAAGAACAAACTATTCTTTACTATATTTCCATCTGTATGCTGTAATAATATTTAAGTTGAAGAAACATAATAACAGCACAAATGATCATAACAAAATAAATCTACAGAAAACAAATTGAAAAAATAATGAACCCTCATAGTTGCATGATTTAACATCTCTTGCCACGCATGATCAAATGTTCTCCCTTCAGCGGTTAGCCCTTCTTCAGCAAGATAAACCATTTCCTTCGCAGCAGCATGAGCTGAATTTGCTCGTTCGAACCTGGAAGCAGCTTTTTGTGTTTCGAGCAATGCCTGAAAAAACAAAATGTAAGCGTATGAATCAATGTAACTTTATTTTAATTAAAATAAAGCCAAATGAAACAATATGGTGGTTAAAATTGTCACTATTTAAATTTAAAAACTCATCAATATATTCATTTATATAGTTTACTTTTAAATTAATAGGCGCAAAACTTGAAGAAAAAAAAATAGTTAGAAAATAATATTAAAATATTCTAAGACAAAGCCTGACAACAACAAACCAATCAATGTTTTACTAATTCAGGTATCATTGAAATTAAAACATAAGATCGCATTAGATTAATAAAGCACAACACATATACAAAAATTGAATGTTATATATACAAATATTATATTGTCACGTAAGCTGTGGTACCATGCAACTAAAAAAATCAATAATAACATTTTGATATCTTAAATACTATTAAAAAATCTTTCTAGAGAAATCTTGTCTCACCCTCACGTTGTAGGATCCCTAACAATGTTTTCTGACTTCAAGAATTCTTTCAGGATGTTTCTAGAATGAAGCATTTACTCTTATTTTTTTTAAATTGTGATCAGTGTTTTTCTAAGTTATGAGGTGTTTGAGTGATGATATGTTGAATTTTTGTAAAATGCTACTGCTTTGCCTTTTAAGGCTGTTGAAGTGAGGTGTGCTATCTTTGGCTGCATTTATGTGATCTTAGGCTTTTTTTTTTATTTGTTATGAAAGGAGAAACATCGATTAGTTAGTAATTTACTATTAAGGTTTGAGATACCTAACAGCTTGTGTTAGAATCTTACAATATTATTCTAAGTGTACAAGATTTCATATTTGACGGGAATTATTAAGTTTGTTAAATAATGGAGCAAGTTTAAAAAAATAAAAAATAATGTTACTAGTGACAAAACAAACTCCATTGGCGAGAAATTCAAAATTCCTACTTATCCAATTACTATTATTCCATCAATTAGAAAAAAGCTGACAACACCTGCTTGCTCAAATGAGATAAACAAACAAGTGGAGGAGAGGTCTATACTAGCTTTTAGCATTCTGAATCAGTGAGTTTTGAAGTTTCCCCTAAAGGAGCTTGTTTTGTATGCTAACAAAAATTTCTGCAAATCAAGCGCTTGATTGTAAAACATGATATCTGAAATAATGAAACCATTTACAATGTTAAAGCATATGTTAATTAGAATGTTTTACTTTCACCCAAGAGTCATTTCCCATTATTTAATACCAACATTATTCTTTTTAAAAAACACATTTCCTAAAAACTCTTTCAAAAATTAATTAAATGTCAAATCTAAAGGATACAAACAAAGGCTAAAAACTTCAATTCACAATAAATGTCAAATACCATGCTTTACCACCAAGTGTCTCAAATTTATAAAGAAATAAATCTTACACCAGAATACCTCTTTGGCTTTGATCCTGGCTTCATAGTAAGGTCTAGCCTTTTCAATGCATGATCCTAATTTTTTTGAAATAGCTTCCAAATGTACAGTAGATTCCCACAATTTTTGTCGAAACTCGGTCCGAGCTTCCTAGTGAAAATTAAACATGAAATAAGTGATGCCTAATATTTTATTAACGCTAAAAGAAAATTTATGAAATTCATTACATTCAAATCGACCTCAAGCTTGTTGATATCATCAGTGGCAGTGTTCAGTCTTTCCAATTCTACCTGTAAGAAGAGTAAATTTGATTATGACTAACTAAGGTGAAAAGGATCTTGGAGAATACTTAGAACAAATGTTACCTGCACTCTAGGATCAACTTGTTCATCAAACCTGTCATAATCACTCCTTCTCACTTTATCACTGGGTTCATTCATATTAATTAGGAATCAACCTACTTTTCTCATTGTCAAGGGCACCAAAGTTTGTTAACTAATCAATTCAATGTCCATAATTGTACTCATGTCACTTATTTAAATAAATAGTGTGTCTATAGTAACATGAGATAAACCGAAAGTGATAGGCTGTTTATTGATAACTGAGACCACTAGCTACTAAAAAACAAATGGGAATCGTTTAGAACAAGACATATCAAAAGTCAATCGCCAAATTGTTAATAGAAGTATAGAATATTTTAATTATTTGTGTTTAAAACAACACAAACATTTTGACAATTTGAAGGCAGTTTCATTGTTTGGGAATTGAAGGTTATTGTAGGAACCGCTCATCGATTTATCACTTGCACAACAATCGATGTTTTGACATTGCGGTTAATCGATTGTGGCCGAAAGCGCATACGATGTGCCAAGACTAGCTCAGTGGCTGAATGGACGTCTTGCTGTCGTGAAGGTTTGGTGTTTTCTTGGGTGAGTTTTTATTTCTATTATCTATCGTATAAAGTTATATCGTTTAGTTTATTATTATTTTAATCAGTGCATTCGGTATAGGGATGTATAATAATTCTATTGTTACGAGATGACAATACTTTTTAGGTTTATGTGAATGGTCTTGTGTGTTCCTGTAGTAGATGGACTGTTATATCTCAGACTTGTTTAAGAGTAAATTGTCTGGACGTTGAAAAATAATTCTTAAAATTGTGTGTGATGTATTATTAAATTATTGTTCTTATTTATTGTATTCAATAATAATTTCACTGACTGAGACGGTAAAATGATTAAAGATGTGACCCACATTTTGTTATGGTTTCAATTGGACGTTTACAATTCACCTATTTAATGAATAAATTGGTCTAACTGGTAATGCCTTTTGAATTGTACTATACTTTTACTAAGACACCTTGTTAAAATGAACAGATTTTTTGACAAGTCTTGTAATGAAATTTAGTAGTGTTTTTATGTTGCACATTTTAATTGATTTCCAAAATAATATTAATGTACTGCTGTCGCTAATGATGATTTATAATTTCTTCATAAAACTTGACAAGTAGTTACAAATATTTCTTACTAATTTGAAATAGCGGTCACTTTAAGAACGGCAACTGTTTATCAAGGCATACAAAATTATGATTTGGTGAAAGGCAATGCTCTAATGAAAGTATGAGAAACATGCCGGTATAGAATTTTATCACAGCGTTTCATTGTTTTGTAATAGGCATTAACCCTCTGTGAAACTACTCAGGCCCGGATTTCCTTCGTTTCACAAATCAAACAATTCATTATCTCTTTAGTGGAGGAATTGAACGTTGTATAATACTATTTATTTATTTATTTATGTAGGTATATTTTGACATTAAGGAATTATATACTTTTATATAGTTATATGCCTATAACACATTGTTATAAATTTTCATTTTCAATATTTAGTTTTTGTTAATGATACTATGCTTAATTCATTTCAAGCCAGTTTTAATTTACTATTATTAACATTAATTACTCTATTAATTTCTTGTCCAACGACTTGTTAGTTTTAAACACTTGCTGAAAAAAAAGATAAAAGGCATAATTGAGTTAAGAATTATTACTTTTATATAGCTGATCAATTTCTTCTTTTTTTTCTCTCTCTCTTTTTTGCTGAACTGATTGAGAATGGTTTAATTACATAAATACCTTGGAAATTATAAATGCTGAACAATCACTCCATAGCCATAGAAAGAAGACGAGTTGGCGAAATATTTGCTGTTACGTCTTCAACAGGAAGGAAAGTATTAGATTCGAGTGGCCCGTTGTCACATAACAGGCCCACTGTTTTAGATCCCCCGTAATTTGTTTTAAAATACTTCCTATTTAAACTGTTCAAGTGGCTTCGAGCATTGTTATTATTTAGTTAGCTTATTATCGACAATAGTTTATTTTTAGTTTTTTAGATACCTTTTTTCTACTTAACGGTGCCGAAATATTTATCTTGATAACTGGGAAGTATGTGAAAAAATATCGATCATGAATACAACAAACATCGATGTATAACAGTTAACAGAAGATTTTAAGTGTCATTCGCATTTATACTACAAACTAAAATCCTCTATTAAACTAAATGTTTAATTATAATTAAACTTGTGTTGTAATCCTTTGTATATCTATACAATGTATAAAATACTCATATTATATCCAAAACCCAACTCCTATATCTCCATAATTCACTGAAATAAAAATAATAATACTCATTATTTTGAAAAAAAAATATTAATTAATGATTTTTGTTTTTATGTCATTTCTAATCAATATTTTGTAGCATATTTATGTCAGTTTTTTTTATAATGAATATATTTGATTCATTTCCTCCTATAATTGTTTTTCAATTAACTGCCTCATTTTATCTAATTTGTTATATTTTAAAATAAATTACCTTTTTTTTTTTCTTTTTTAGTTTAATAATAACGAAATTATTTATTGTCATATATGCTTATT
>NW_027114407.1:1457948-1460407 GCF_000696795.3 Halyomorpha halys | reverse complement strand
TTATTATTTTAGTTTAGTTGTAACGAATTACAATGTTATAATTATTGAATTATTTTAATTGTTAAAAATAAATTGGTAAACCAATTAACCAATAAATCTTTGTTCTTAAAAAAAAAAAAAAAAAATAAGTGAGGCCTTATTTGAGATCTATTTTTAATGTAGTCGTTTATTTCCAAAAACCACCCAAATCATATACTATTTGATCTGAATTTAGATGATTTTTGGAAATTAACGACTTGATTGTATTAGTGAATTTCTCTTGTGACTTGTTAATAAGTTATTAATTTTATAATTTTGAGTTGTTTATTCTATTAATTTTGAAGTTCACGTATAATTCAGTTGCATTCCAACTTCAACGAGCTGCTGAAGAGTGATCAAAACTCGATTTGTACAGCCGTTGGCCAAGTGAAAATAGAACACTTTCCTTTTCATTGTCGCCTTTCTTAAATAAGCAAATTCCCTTGCCGTTGCTACACCACTTCACAGTGTAACTTGCATTATACCACCTTAACCTCTCTTTCGCAAATCTGATTTGACAATATTGTAAATTTATACGTGTTTATTCTACTATATTATATTATTTTTACTCTTTATCTTATCTGCTAACTAGAAAAACGTTTATTTTATTTTATTATATTATTATTTTTTTTTTCATCATTTCAGAATGACTGTTCACCTCAATGAGTAGTGCTCTTTTTTAGGATTTAATAAAAAAATAAATAATTAAAATGATTTGAAAATTTTGGAGAGAGAAGGAGAATTGAATATCGTGATATATATTTATCTTAACAATATTCATACCGTTGTTAAGATAAATATGAAGGTGTTAAACATCAGAAAATGTTCACGACTTACAATGTATATACGAAAATTAAGTTTCGAAAAAACTGAAAACAGAGAGATTAGTTACTGAACTTCGCCAATCTATACCCAGAAGGTTGGTTTACATTGGAGATAAAATATAGGCGACGGTCCGTTCTGTACGTGGGGGAGGGGAGGAATCAAAAATGTGAAAATTTAAGATTAAATAAGCTCACTAACAGTAACATATTCACACTTGGCCCATGGCTTCTACGATTACTAGTAGATCAATTATGACCTTAAATTAAATAAACTTGGAAGAAGTGATTCAAAATTTTGCTAATCGAAAATCTAGAAAAGTACCTCTTATAAACATTTAATTTTTCTTTTTAATTTTCAAATATAAACAAATTAATGATTTTATCTAGCGTGTTGTTCATAACCCCCTTCTCCATTATTCATATAATCCCCATATCTGATCTGGAAGTATATTGCAATATAGCCTTCATATATTCCTGAGGTGTCTCAGGAACTGTTTGATGATATCTTTAATATTACCAGGTAGTATTCCAGACCTCTAATGTTTTATCATTTATTGTAGTTATTCCTCTTACTTCCCTTTATCTAGTCCAGTTCGGCTCCTTGGTTCGCTTTTTCATTGCCAAAGATTCCGCAGCGAGCCGTTCCCAGACCTAGACTCTTGTATTGCCTTTTTTTTTTATTTCCCACCGTGAGCGACGGCGATGGAACTATCTCCCTACCCCAATAAATCCCTGAGACCATTTCATTGAACACGATCCTCGCTAGGTCTTTCTGGTAGTCCCATATCTTGCCTTGATTTGTTCCGAATTTGGAGGAAAGTTTAGAAGACCATCATTGGTAAGTATCAAAGACCATCCACTACTATCGTTTACACATGAGGGAAACACATAGGTTTCAACAGCTGGACCAATTTGGCTCAAAGCTGGAGACAAGGTGAGAATTAGAGTCAAAGTAGTGTTTAATACAAATTGTATCCTCTAATTTCACTTACCTATACAAAAAGATTATTTCCTGCATATAGTTATGTTTGAATAACGTTTCGTCCCGTATATTTTATTCTCTGACGGAAGATCATTAGCCATGAAATATAGTTAATTATGTATGCAACCTGAAGTCATCTTAACCCATCTCACCTTTTATCCCCCAGTGAAATGGCCCTCCCCGCCCGGACCCAGTCCAATCCCTTATAATGCCATATGGCAAAGGTAGGGCACCAGTTACGCTTGTATATAATTAGATATGTAGTAATATTTAATAATATTAATAATTCTTTTTGGGAGATAAAATATTGTCTAAATAGTTGAAGAAAAAGAGGAGACTAGTTCTTATTTTTTTATACCAACAATGGCGCTCATGTTAGAGGGTGATAATGGACCTTACGCATGATCTGCCAGAGATTTGTTCTTGGGTGAACCAGAGAGACTATGTTTATAAATAATGGTAAGTCTCTCGCTGCAGCATGGTTCGTAGCCTTATTATGCTTTCTTGAGTAATTATGTATGTAAAAGGTCTCCCTCCGTCTAGTGATTATCGGCCTTTAGAATAACACAGCGCGCGGCCAAAGATCTTCATGGTTTAGAGTGACAACCAAATTACTAATTAATTATTTATTTATT
>NW_027114407.1:1450234-1457898 GCF_000696795.3 Halyomorpha halys | reverse complement strand
GGCCCGGATTTCCTTCGTTTCACAAATCAAACAATTCATTATCTCTTTAGTGGAGGAATTGAACGTTGTATAATACTATTTATTTATTTATTTATATATATATATTAAAACTATAAGTAAAAAACTGGAGTTTAGTTGATTTTAATGGTATTGGTGATGGACCATGTTTTTAAAAAACTTTGATTTGTTTCTACAGCGGACAAGATTGATGGATTGGTAACAGGGTTTTTTCTTTATTATCGGGGAATTCCCCTTGTAAAATGGACTGCCCTTGACCTTGGAAATAATCTAAGTAAAGTACAACAATTTATTCTACCTTTGTTACAGATAATGGTTTGAAAAAAAATATATATTTTTCTTTTATACTTTGTCATTTTTCAAAAAGCGGAGGTGGAAGTTTGAATAACGATCGTTAGTGATTGAAACGGCATGTTAATGATGTGGAGGTGGCCATGACATGGCGGTTCACTGGATGTCCTAGGCCGATATCGTATGGTATTATTATTTAATCGATGTTATTTATAATTAATCATTAAAATTCAATCGATTTTATATTTTTGCATTTCATAAACAAATTTTTTTTTCTTGATTTCTTTTTCTATATGACAATCTTGTTTCGGGGTCCTTTTCAGAAGAAGAAATATAATATAGAATACAGTTTTTCTTTTTGTGGAAAATTATTGTACACTAAATAAAAATCTTGTTCCGCAATATGTACTGGCTTTCCTACCGCTTATCGATTTTATAGATAGACGATTTTAATATAATTTTTAAAAAAATTGAAATTAATTAAATTTGTTTTTCCAAGTTTTAAATTTTTTCAATAATAGGTTATTGTGGCCAAGTCGATTCATAAACATTTATACTGTCATTCACTTTAATTATTAAACAATTAGCAATATGGTTTAATATGTTTGTTTTAATTTAAGAAATTCATGCTAGATCGTTCCAGTGAGTTGACGGACTACCTCTTTAATACATATTCATGTTCATGCAAGTGTCAGGACTTAGCTATTTATGAGATAATACAAATTTTACTATGTAGGGATACCTTGCCATTATAGCGATTTGAAAAAAAAAAATGTGAACCACACAAAGAATACAAAGCTATATGCTCACGTAGATATACTCTCGCCTACAGCTTGGTCCAATAATCTCAGGCGCACCCTACCAGGTTAGCATTCCATTTTAGTGATTCGTTCCACCTCAAGTTCGCTAAGTCCTCAACCCCTTGTCCACCTCCGCGACTTCATTGATACAAAGAACACTTGAAATGTTAAGTAAACCAGTTTCCATTTCTAGTTCCTGTAATTCATCTGAAAAAATAGATAATAAAAAAAGCCAAGACATTCCGTACCTAACAGAATTACTGTATAGCAAAATGTATTTTTTGTATACTAATTCATGTATTTACCAAATACAATTTATTTTTATAAGAAGAAGATGGTCAGAGTTGCGTTCAAAAAGAACAAAAATAGTTTACAGCTATTTATTTTCCGAAGATTCCGCCCACTTTGTAGGGCTGTTAAAGATAAAAGCTTTTCAGACTTGATTGTCATAAGCATTTTATTCTCCCACCCCCCCAAAAAAAAGATGGTACAAAATACATTTTTTCTCTGATATTTTCCTTCAGTCCAATCCTGGAGGCTTTTAAGCCTTAAAGATAATTTTTTTTCATGCATTAACTTTAACACCGGTGATGCGGTTGAGAGAGAAATGCTGGGATCTCCTGTGGTCCTGTTTTTCCTTCCACTAGTAAACATAAGAAAGCTTAGCTCCAGGCTGAGTGGAAATACTCTCCATAATTATGCATTCTTCTAAAATATTTATTTTAATTTTATTTCTATTTTTTCTTGTTAATGTTGATTATCTATAGCACTGATACCTATTACTCTTGAGCGTGGCATATTATTCTGTATTATTTAGATATCATGATTTTATTTTATTTTATTATGATTTATTTATTTTTATTCCTTCTTTTGGCATTATTTAGTTGACCTTTAGCTATGTGGAACGAATTTTCTTTAGCAATCCTCCAGCCACAACCAATCACATTCCGTAACGTGGTTCTTTATGCAGGCTGTTTCAGGAGAAAATATCTGTAATCAAGGGAGGGGAGTACTATACTAAAAAATGTAGTTCAGTGCCACAGCAATCTCACCTTCCTATTTAAAAGATCTTCCAAGAAAACGAAGTCTTTTTCTCATCAAATACAAAATTTTATACTGCTACTAAAAGTTTCTCAATTTTCAAGACATTCTTAACTGAAAATGTCATAGTTTTCGGAATCGTCAATGGATTTCCTATAAGACTGTAATCTGTGTGGAGTATTACCGCTTTGTTAAGCAAACGTAGCTGCCAAATCAAAGTAAACTAGTGAAAATAAATAATTTCCCCAATAAATTTTCTTGCAATTTTGGAGATTTCATAAAAGTTGTTCCATTTCGTCAATATTCTTACTTGACTATGATATTTCAGATTGTTGAGAGGCCCAAAACATTAAATAATTACAACAAAATGAGTACCTAGTGTTATTTTTAATATAGGTTTGCTAATTTTATTCCCTACAGGTTACTAAGGTGAGTAACTGATACAAACAGTATTATAGGTTTGATTTTTTTTTTTTACTGTTTATCCAACAATTTTATTTTTTACAGGGTGAAGGTATTTTATTCTCTAACTAAAAGTTGATTCAACAACTATTATCACCATTTTCGGAATCTAAAACGAGTTTTCTATTTTATGGTAATCAATTTGTAAGAAAATATAGCTTCATAATGCATTCATAGCAACCAAGGCGATATAAAAAAGAAGAAATGAATATATTCTTAAAACACTCCACGTTTTCCAAGGAATTTTATGTAGCTGTTTCATTTTCCTCAGCTTTCCGATGTATTCAATATTGCGATGCTAGTTTAATTTCGAAAAAATATTGAGGTTGGAAGATAAAAAAAAATTAAAATTAAAAAAAGAAATTGGGTAAGACAATATGAGTTCCTAGTATTATTTTTGTTGTTGTTTCAATATTTGGTACTGAGGTTGGTTTTATATCCACAGTATTATTAGTTATGGGAAAATGTGTTTAAAATTGTATCTTCATCATCCACAAAGACCTTAAACATCCCATTCGTTGCAGATTTGGCCGAAAACAGATATGCGTCTTTTCATTCCAAACTCTTTACCCATCCTAACCCATTAGTTCTTAATCTCTCATCCTTAACAATCCCTGATAATCCTCCGAGAAGTCTGAAAAGAAGATGGCCACGGGACCTTCTAATTTAAATTAATGCTTGAACTACCACCAATGGGTCGTTCCTTCCCAAGATTTTCAAGTATAAATGAAACATTCCACATATTTACTTATTGTATTTATTATTTTGTACAGTTGTAAATTGCATTAAATAAATAAATAAAATCATATCTTGACTGATTGAAATACGGAGGTGACTTTGCTGATACAGAACTAAGTTTCGGTATTCTATCACCTCTTTACTTCTAATATCTCCTCCTGTAACACTGTATAGTCAGAAAAATACATCCACTGAGATTCGTAAAATTCCCGAAAGCTCGTTCAACCTCTTTAAAGTAATATTTTTATTACTTTTTGCTACACAGTTTGATATTGTGCCGAGTAATGGGATTTTTTTTCTCCTTCTACGCTTCGTCATCCTGTTGAATACGACGCATTGTCTCTTCGAGCCTTATCCTCTCAGTGGTAACAACCTTACTGAAAAAAATTAAAAGAAAAAACTTCAGTTTTTCCCACATTTTTAACTTGATGCCACAATGCCTTCTCTAACTTTAATTGTTCGACGCTTCCCTCAAGTTCACCGAACTCGTAGTACGGGGGTCAGCTATATAAAATCCAACCCACACAAATTGCGTATGCAATTTTAAAAATTAGTTTGTGTCGCACTTAGCATATCTGCGATTCTAAACTCTTATTAATTAGTTTAAAAAATTAATATTGTAACGGAGTAGGTATTTTATTCGCCTATTAAACTCGTATAAATTCTGTCTCGAATGACTAGGATAACGTATTAATTCGGTCAAGTAGTATGTCGTAAACCGTTGAAAATACAAAACATTATTTTTTTTTTTCAAATCTTGGCAAAAACTGAACAATGAACTCCAATAGCCCTATTGGATATTAACAACACGCAAGTCCAAACAACGCGAAAACGCATTTCTGGCGTTCCTAAAACGGTCACTACACTAACCAACTAATATTTTTATAATTTAACGAATAACGAAATTTTAGTCTTTTTTTTTTTTTAGATTTTTTTTTAAAATCCTTAATAGATAATCCTACAAAAACATTTAATACACATCAAATTCGGGGACGAATTAGTACCATAACGTTGTTAATAATTCAGTCGTAAATCACCTGATGTTGGACTTCCAAGACGACATCAAGTGCTTTCAACTCTGGATGTAACTAGTGCAGGTCATTTATGGCCACAATACTTCACGTACTTATTCCATTACGAGTAATAGACTATACGGTTATATAGTATTATATGTTATACTCATAACATTTTCGCTAGTATCCACCATTTAGGATTTTAAAGTAAAAAACCAAAAGGGTGACCTAAAAATTTTTTTTTTTAATTTAATACAAGATCGACCTGGGTTCGGTTTCATTATGAAAGCTAATAGTATTAGTTCAAAATACAAGTATAGAAACAACGTGGTAATTACACTAATACTTTTTTTTCCTAATAGGGAGAATTATTAGTGCTATTACGAGTCAGTGTAATTTTATTAAGTTAAATCGAAAAGACTAATAGTATTAGTTTGTACTTTATTATGAAACAGGGCTCTGGTGGACCTTACATGGTTAATACTATAGTTACATTTTCTTTTTTTTTTAAGAATTGATTATGGGGAGGGTGTGGGTATAGTCTCGTACAAAAGAACGTTATAAATAAATAAAAAAATTATGATAAAATAATAATTCTTATTAAGAAAGAAAGGTAAAGTTAATTAAAAAAATAACGAAACTCGTAGACCTACCAAACAAAGAACTGTCCTTGGGAAAAAGGCGAAGAAAATAAATTAAATAAAAAGGTATTTTAAAATAAACTATTTTGAAAATTCGGCATTTAAGCCCTGTCTGATAGTTTCAATTAGAATAAAAACTACTCTTATCTGAGATTAAGACATTAATTCGGTAATTAATTAATTACCGATGATTAAGAAATTAATTTTAGATTGATATACCAAGTTTAATCTTAATTGAATATATAAAGGTGGCTTTGTCGATTTTATTGAAAACGTTGCTGGACCATTCCAGGCATCCTTTAAATATGTAATTTCAGTTACGTACTTTTTTTTTTTTAAGCTAGGTTCTTCATATGCGCAAACTCATACCAATAGATTAATTTACGATACTTGTTTATATGAACTTAGGAGACTTAAACGTTACTTAAATTGTCTATTTCTGTCCAACTATTTTCCCTATTATATATTTCATATATAGGTTAGTCAAAATATCAATTTAAAGAAGTCATTCTAATCAAATTCAAATTAATAGCAGGAATTTAAACTATTTATATTCTGTAAAAGTAAAAAAAATAAGTATAAGGTTTTATATTTGCGTATTTTAATACTAGAAAATATTCATACTTTATTTGAATTCGTATTGTAATTCATATTTGAGGAATTTTCAATCAAAATTTAATTTAAAAGTATAGGTTTATTCGATAAATTAAAATTTTTCATCAAAAATGTGAAAAACCATATTAAAACCTAATTTTATAATTAAAATTTAGGTTATCTTTATGAAATGCTCCCATAAGAATTTATAAATAATTACTTTCCCAAAATGGATGTATTGACTTTTGATAGAAATCTCTCAATTCTATTAGTATTGTTCTAGTTGGTTTAGTTAGTTGCTCTTGTTGAACTTGGTCTGAGCATTCCAGTTGCAGCCGGAGTAACGGAACTGGTCTACTGCTACAGATGAAGAGAGGGGAGGGTGTACGATAGACTATTTAAATACTATTTAATTCTTAGGCTGGATGTGATAAAAATATTTTTTCTATTTTTAAAAAAATAATAATAAAGTTTCGCCAATATTTGTCCAGATGATAATGTGAGCCGATTCCCTCTGACCAAACGGTACGTTTCATTCCGTCTAAAGCCAACTTGGCATACTCTTGTGTTTTAGTATATATGAAAATCATAAAATTGCTTAAATCTAGAGAGTCGTTAATCTCATTTCAGCAGCCTGTAAGAGATACTATACATTACTTCTGTAATATCATACAGTTGAGTAGTAAACAGCTCAACATTTAATGTAGGAAAAGGGCCATCAGCAGATTGCTAATATCAAAACAACCAGAAATGCACATAAATAAAAACCACGAAACAAATTTGCATATTAATATTTAAGATAATAAAAAATTCTAATATTAGAAATAAATGATACCTACTAAAAATCTGATGAATCACACAACTTTCACTTCCCAACTTAAATACGTCACCGAGTTTTGTGTTCTTAGCTCATGTTGAATTTGTCGCTGTTTTTGTGATTTTTGAAAAAAAAAAAATTAAATACAAGGGAAGGCCAAAATTATGAACAAAAATTTCTATTTTTCGGTTGTTATAAAAATTCTTATTTTAAGATTTATCGATGTGGGAATAACGAATATAATTTTTTCTCCTCAAAAATACAACGGTTTAACAAAAGATAATTAAACCGTAAAGCAATCCAGAAAAATCAGATAGTTCGAATCGGATGTTTCCATTTTTGGCACTTCCGGTCAGTCGATTTCATATAAAAATTTGCTGTTACGTCACCGACACATACTCGTCATAAATGTTTAATTTCAGTTTTGTACAATTTTTATTTTTTCAGCTAGGTTAACCACATACACACTGATCAATTCGGACTGGAGGGTCTCAAAACATGTATTTTCATCCAAAAATACATTAAATTTGAAATTTTTTACAATTACAATATATTCCATACATAGGTAGGTGAAAGTGATAAAAATATATATGTGCTTTTAATAAAAAACATGCTATACGTAACCTTTTCCTAAATAAATGGTAAGTCGTGTCCTTTAAGTAAAATAAAAGTCAAATCCAACTTAGTATGTGCTGGAAATTTTTTAAAATTTACAATCTTGATATGACTTACATTTTGCCTTGATATATTCCCCATTCTTGTCCTAGCCAAGCTGTGTGAAATCCAATTTCTCCTTTGGTTAGTTACCAAATTTTTTTTAGTTCATAAATATTCAATTTATATTACCAGTAACAATGAGGAATGATTGCTTATTTGAAATAAATAAAATTGAAGGTAATGACGTGTTTATTGTTGATTGTAAATTCATTGTTAGAAGTCGCCAGGGGATGCTGTAGACCCTAAGAGTCAACTCCCAAAAATCTTTTGACTACGAGACAAACATCTCTGCGAAAAAATTCACACGTATCCAATCCTGATTAAGGCATAAAATTTAGGCTGAAACGGCTTAAATAATCTGGATTATCTCTCTAGGAAGTCTGGTGAGTCAATTTTTTTAGAATTTTTTGAGGTTTATTACTTCCATCATTTTCAATAAATTATTATTTATTTATTCATTAACAATTGTACAACGTTTCGGGACCACTGTCCCATATTCATGCACTATAAAAACTTATAACAATATTAAAAA
>NW_027114407.1:1445956-1448389 GCF_000696795.3 Halyomorpha halys | reverse complement strand
TAAAATAAAAACATAAAAATCAGATAAAATAAACAGGTTTATGTGAAAAATAAAAAATCACTAAGTTTATAATAAATAGAAAACAGGGAGGTAACCAAAACAGCACACTGGATATGAGATAAGGTCCAAAGAGATAGTATGAAATGTAGAATGATAGCTGTGCCACAGAGAAGTGAAGATGCAAAAATGAACATATGAAATCATGAGGTGACTTTTATTATATAAAATAAAATATATAAATTAGAAGATTGGTGTTATATAGTTTTTAATATTGTTATAAGTTTTTATAGTGCATGAATATGGGTCCCGAAACGTTGTACAATTGTTAATGAATAAATAAATAATAATTTATTGAAAATGATGGAAGTAATAAACATCAAAAAATTCTAAAACAAAAGGCTTAAATAAAATAAGTTTTATTTATGTGTATTTATAATTACTCCATTCATTGGACTACTCTCGAATCATCTGTCAAAATTAAAAGTATCTAAGAAAAGTTTTTTTTAAAATTATTTAAAAGGTAGATTTGTAAAAAAATAAGTTATTTTGTTTTTTTGTTGTTTCCACGACTGACTAAATATATCCTATATTTACAACAATAACAATATGGCAGTGGGGAGGCTATGGGCTGGCTGAGAACAAAATAGCGGTAATTCTTTCACTTTTTATGGCTAACCTGCTTTCTTCTCCCTGTCCTTTCTTTTCTTCTTACACGACAGTATCTACCTCGTTCACTCCAGATTATAATAATTATGGAAATATATCCTTGGGAAATAGTTGTTATCAAGTTCTGTTGAGATTGGACTCTGAATGAATTGAAAGTATATCCCCCGTAAATGATTGACAATATTTTATGTAAAGATAGTAGACATATGGACTAGATAGGGTACGATTCCCCACAGAAAAAAAAGAAATTATGTTCTGTCTTTATTTAAGAAAGCCACATTGTTTGTTATGTAGGATGCGATAACTGATCACACAACTTTCACTTACCACTGTACTTTAATTTTTTTGTTGCCTCTACAGATCTTCAGAAACCAAAGCAGTACTTCAGGATAAAATTAATCCATATATGTTTCCAAACAGCTAAATTTTATTATTCAGTTTAGAAATATTTCGCCTTATATATTTCAATTATAATTTAGTAGAAATAAAATCTGACTATTGCTGTAACAACTATAGAAACACGAAAATATCCATTTTCTCATTTAATTAGTTATCAAATAATTTCATATTTTATATTAATCCATTTTTATTACTAGTTAATAAATAGGATGTTATTCATCCATTTATAGATATGTAGAATTAATTTTAACCTTTTTATTTAGCAGAACCACATGAAATTAAAAAAATATGACAGTTCACTAAATTTTACATTCAATGCTAAATTGTTATTGAATCAATATTAAATTTACTTGGAGTGATTTTTTGGAGTTAGTCATCCTTTTTAACTAAAAGGTTCATATATAATTCAAGTGAAAATAAAAAGCTGACTCAGGAAACACGAAAACATTTATCAGAATGTCCAAGAGAAATATGGCTTTGTGCATGCACCCACCTGTAAGACGGCATTTCAAATATTTTAGCAAAATACCTTGTGATCATGTGGTTTTCTTCGTTCTCTATTGCCTCAATGGGTGGTACTTTAAAAACAAGTAGATAGAACTTGCTTTTGAAGTGACAAAACATCGCTTGCTTAAAAAAATAAAAATAATACGAAGTATCTAGACAGAGTTGTGCTTTTGATAAGCCTCGTCCGGACTCCTCTGTTCTACGAATTCCCTTAGAATAAATTTCATGTTTGACTAGCTTTAAGTTCATATTAATTAAGTTGAGATCTGCTTAAGAATAAGTTGAAATTAGCTTTAAGTTTTGTGAAATAATTATATGATGTGTAATTCTGTCTCCGAGAGTTTTTCTATTAAAATAATAATAATAAAAAATACATCTCTTATTCATAAAAAATATTGTAAATAAATATTTAATGTCGCAATAATTAATTCAATTCTTTTTTACATAGTAATCAAATTAAAAAATCGACATAAAATAATCAATATCAGGACACATTAGAAATTTCCAATAAAATAATTTCTTCATTTTGTTCTTTCCTGCCTTCAGGTCACAATAAAAGTTATTAGAAATTATTAACCAATTTGCTTAGATAATGGTGAATTGCAGCTTAGTAAACTAGATTTAATTTCTTCCAAAAAAAAGTAGAAGCTTTTTCAGCGGCCAAATAACGTTTTATTTTTTATGAAATCATGAATTATTCAAGATATTTTTTTATCAGCCTCCTCAGACGGCTAATTTTCCACTTTCAAGAGTACTTCCTTGTTAAACTAGGTTTAATACCTTGTTAATTAGGTTGAGGTTTGTTACAGAATAAGGTGAGATTTGCCTTTGGTATTGTAAAGCTATTATGTAATATAAAAT
>NW_027114407.1:1441184-1445569 GCF_000696795.3 Halyomorpha halys | reverse complement strand
ATAAAATAAGGGCATTTAAAATAAAATAAGTAATATGTTAAACTCTCAGGTGTATAATTTCGGAATAAAAAATGAAATTGTTTTTTAAAAAAATAATAAAATTTACAAATTGACTTTGTATTAAAATCATAACAATGTATTAAAAAATGATTATTTATAATTATTGTATTAAAAAATTTGTAAAAAATGAATTTTATCATTATCATAAATATCAAATATTAATATTAAATTTAATTGTTTTAAGCCAATTTTAAATTTCATTATGTTTTATTGAATATTTCATTCATTATTTCGATATTTTTTATACAAAATTTATATAATAAATATTTAATGTAGGAATAACAAATGAAATAGTCCTTTAAAAAATAATAAAGTTTGCAAAGTATCTTAAAATGATAATTCCCAGAGTGTATAAAAAAATTGTTATTTAAATAAATGTTATCACTACCCGATAATATTAATTATGAATATTAAAATTAATTATTTTAAGTCTACTTGTAAATTTCATCATTGTCTAAAGCAGAATTTAATTAGTTATCCTGGTACATTTAGTATTTATTAAAGTATCTTATAAAAACACAATGGCCGATTTTTTTTTTTTTTTTTATATCATAGTAAATTAATATTGTCTAAAACCTTATGTCCATAATCAAAGTTTACCCCTGACGAGACCTGACATAAACAAAAACACTTTTATCTGATAAAATTAAGTAAACAAAAATAATTACCCAATCAGTTTTGATTAACATCGTTCGTTTGTTACAAGCGTTGTGAACAGTTAATCAATAAAATGATGTTTTAAAATAAAGTAGGTGCCTTCCCTAATTTTTCCTTTTATTTATTTTTTTCAATTATCTAATTAACAAATTATTATGCTAGTAATAATGAGAGATAGGCAATTATTTAATATAAAATATAATTAATGTTACTTTAGTAGAAGCCATTTTGACGATACTGCATTTGAGCACTTTCAAACTATTTTAATGAGGATCAAATCTAGTTGATATTAAAAACCACTTAATTGTGTTTTACATTGATACAAGGAGTTTAATCACAATCAGTAAATAATTGTAACACCGTTGATATTATCACAAACCATTTTATGAGGCTTAATATACATTTTGTTTCCCTGACTGACCATTTCTGGAGTACGTTATTCTATATTATCAACCTGATCTAGCCAAAGTGGAATGGTAGAGATTTATTCCGTGAGGTTGCAACGAAATGAATTTCGACACGCCCAGGTCATACTCGAACCACATTCGTTTCTGTCTCGAGGTTGCTTAGGTGATGCCTTAGCACTCTCGGCCAACATGGTTGTTTGTACTTAGTGGACTCCCGTTGAAAACTCGAATTTGAAATTTTCACGATCGCATCACTCCGCCTTGCTATATATTTCATTTATTGAGAAAAGTGAAAGTAGAATTATAAAATATCCCTCCTATTTCTAGTTAAATTGTTTTAGTGTACGCTGTTTTTTTTTTCTATCACCTTAAGATAAATAATTTAGCCCTTGGTCATAAAACATGGTGTATATATATTTTATTATTTATTTTTATTTTTATGAATTTTCTAGGCATTACTGAACTATTTAAGGTTAATTTCATAAACTTTTTTAATTTTATATGTATAGTTATATTATCATATTCGAGACTGGTGGTTTTATTAATAATAAAAAGATATCCCAAATGGTCTCAAACGTCTTTATTAAATCATATCACATGTCAACGTTTCGGCCGATACAATCACCCTCAAGGACAATCTTAATTTTAGCTTTACAGCCTCACATTGATTTATAAAACTTTGCAGGTTATTATGCCCATAGTATAAATCTGTATTTATTTTACCTTTATTAACTACAAATATTGTGATGAGCTAATGATAGTAAAATTAAAAAATATTGTGATGAATAGAATTTATTATTAAAAGTTATAGTGACAAATACAGATTTGACTTGGCTATAAAAATTAACTTGGGTATAATAAAAAAAAGTAGTATTATTACCACACTAGTTTCGACACTTGTACTATGAACTAATACTATTAGCTTTCATTATGAAACAGGACCAAGATAGTTGAGACTATTTGAATATATTTTATTATTATTTTGTTAGTTATCATGTTTTACGACCTACTGCCTCAATTATTGATATACTAATTTAAAAAAAAAGAAAGTTTATAACTCATTTATTCGATTCGACAACTTGCACACGTTTTAGTATATATATAAATATACGAAATAACGACTGGTTCATTTCGATGTTATCATTTAGTTTCGAAAGTTTTAGTATGGAACCGGTGGCCATATACACCTGCCAACACTTCCAAATCTTTTCATCTCAAAAGTTTGAGATAGTTACGAAATCATTCCCACCCCCACCCCCTTTCATTTAATTTTCTGTGGGAAAATTGCCTGCCTTTCTATTTATCTCTGATCACTTTATGTCGACACACCTATACTATTGAACATGATTGCTCTTTCACGAACTTGTACTTGTTGCATTCGCTTCTAATGTCCGTAGTAAATGTTTGCATGCTGTTTATTGTTAACCTTAATGAAACCAGAGAGACTTTAATTTAAATAGAACCAATACAATACTACATATTTTAAAAAAATAATTTATAACTTTCAAGAAATAAGTAAAACTTAAAAAAAATACAGATTCCTTACAAAAATAATCTTTACGACTTTATGCATTAATTAATTGCTGACGTTAAAATCTGTAAACGATTGTTATATATACAATATTTACAACGAATATTATATATACAACAACGATACGCTTCTTAATTATACAGACTTTTAATTAACAAGAAGATTCTAAGATAACTATGAATTTACACCCGCCTTTGAAATTTGTACTTTGGCTTTACACCGGCGACATATTTATATATTCACAGCATTTTGGCTTATCAGGCTGTCATTTTTTTGGAATCTTGTGGATTATGAATATCTTTATATGGAAAAAATTTAACCATACAATTCCATTACTGAAATTTTTTAATGCACTTCACCCCCTCACTCTTGGTTACTTTATCTAAGTCTCAACTATTCGAATCGGACGAAATCCTTTATACTAGTCCAATTGTCCAATTCCCTTCTTTCAAAAATATAGAAATATTAATTTGGCAGTCATGAATAATATGTTAAAATGATTTTTTATACAGGATAAGTACTGTCACTAATTGAATTGAATCCTTTTAAATATGATTTATTAATGTCTATCCAAGTTAAGTTAAAATTTATTTTTTTTTAGTAATTTGTGGATTTGAGGAAGTTGAAGTTGTTTTAGTTTTATTATGTTGCTGCTTTGCTTGGATTGCGGTACATCTCAATAAAAAAAATGGTGGCTGTCTTGGAACTGATCGACAGAAACGAAACTTCTGGAATTTAAATAATGTATAAAAATTTTATAAATAATATTCTTGAGTTGTAGAACGTTGGTAAAGAAGTTTTAAATCAAAATAAATTTTTATATATATTAAAAATTTCACGTACTCCAATGATTGTACTGTAAACTGCGATTACTTTACTGAGATTGCCCTACGAACTTTCCTAAAGTAGTCAGAGTTGTTACTAAATGACTCCAGCCTACGTTACAGTCTAAGGAGTACCTCTGTCACAAAAACAAAAACTTTTTTTTTTGTCACATGTGTCATTATTTAAGCAAAGCAGTATATATAGTAAAGCTTAGGGAGGCACAGGTTTTCGTTTTGAAGTAGTAAATATAAAAAGGAAACAAACTTAAAATACAGAATTACGTTCGTCCCTTAAGATATGAAGTCTCTTAAGTACAAAAAAAACCAATATGATTTTGTATTATTAAAATTTAAAAAAAAAATGTACACATCTATCTAGTGACGTCTCCTCATTCGCTCACAAATCACTGTTTTGTAGGATAATTATTTGATTTTTTCTAACTTTAAGAATTCTTCCAAAATAACCCTAGAACAATGCATAACTTTTTTTAAATGGTATAAAAATGTTTTAGGACTTAGGAGATGTACCAGCTCAAGTGACGATATGTGTTTCATATTCAATAATAACCTTTCACATTTTAAATACAATCGAGATTCAATAAATAAAATCTGTGGAAACAGTTTTATAATCAAATGGGAGGCGAGTTCAAAATGAAACAACATAGTTTAATACAATTTGTAAATTATACATATTTCCTCATTAAGTTGACTAAACAGTCAATGTATGTAATGACTTTGTGCATACATAAAATACATGATGCATTATTCTTGTCCGTTATTGGGGAGTAAAAACTGATTATGGGGAATGAAATTGGTACCTGCGTTTAGAAATGAAGGGTTTCGTTATAGAGAGGTTCGAATTCAAATAATTCAAACGGCTCTCTATTACGGAAACCTCTTTTAACA
>NW_027114407.1:1431972-1441134 GCF_000696795.3 Halyomorpha halys | reverse complement strand
AGAGAGAGAGAGAGAGAGAGAGAGAGAGAGAAAGAAAGGGAGTGTGTGAGAAGAAACAACTACTATACCTTCTCCATGTAACCAGTGAAAGATGTTCCCTAAGCCTTCACAATAGAATGACCGACATATTTTGGAGGTGAATGTAAAAGTTCTCGGAGGTAAAGGCTGCCCGTGTTGTCCCAGATTGTGCCACTAACAGTAACAGTAAGAGTGTAGTAACACAATGCTAACCCGGTTACTGACTGGAAAATAGAAAATTACATGCCGTCCTGTCGCCTTTCAACGAGGTTACAGCCTTACACCTCTCAAATATTTGTTGTCCACTCGTAATTATTGACAGTCGATTTTCTATCGACGATATCGATTTATCTGATGAGCCATCCATACTCTGTTGATTGCGCGCATTAATTAAGTTTAAAAATATTTTACCGTCTTATTGAAGTTATTCAAACTACCCTTATTATTATTATGATTATTTTCCATCAAGCCGATTTTTAAATTGTTTTAAAAAAGTTTTATATTTTCTTATCTTAGGAAATTCGTCAGGTTCATTACAGCTTGTGGACTTAGCCATCCTTTAAAACATGCAGTATAATTCAGAGTGTCTACAGGATCTGAAGTAGTCATGGAATTTATTGAACCTAGAAAAATCAGGAAATTATATGAAAAAAAAACACCGAAGTTCAAGAAATTTTACAAACTTAAGACTTTGAGCGATGCTATGAATTAAAATTAGTTATTATTTGTATCAATAAATTTAAGTAATATTGATATTTAAACAAGTATATTTGTGACATATGAAACGTATTATTGTGCGTTAATAGATTTTTTTTTATTAAGAATAATCAATATTATTACTTTTTTCATTTATAATTAGTGTTATCGAATAATAATAATACAATCTGTCACAATAAGTATTGGGGTTATAAGTATTCATTTGTGCTATATATAGGGAGGGCCTAGAGACCAGTGGTTCTTAAACTGGGGTGTCTAAGAGTCTAGTGGCCGTTAGCCGAATGCCGCTTTCTGAAAATGTTACAACAAAAAAATGGAAAAAAAATATAATTAATACATCCAATAGAAACTGCATTCAAAAATTTACTTTGCACTATTTTTTTTTACTTTTCCTATTTATTCGACTACTTTTTGGATAATTGTGCTCAAAATTGTTTTTATTTCGAGAAGGTTACTACCGCTAATGTTTTTTTAGCTCAACTGAGGTACCGCGGTAATAAAAGTTTGAGACTATTGGACTAGGCTAAAGAAAAAAAAATAATAACAATAATAGTAACAAAAAAAAAAAGTAGAAACATAGTATCTATGAAAAAAAGTATTAGAGATTGATATAATAAAAACTGATTAAATGATAACAGAATCATTTGTATTCAAGATAAAGAAAATTCAATTTTTCTAAAATTAAAATAAATATTGTGAACTAGCATATAATTTTTTTTTTTCATTTATTCCTTTATTACATCTTCGAAGGAAGAAGATTAATCAAATTATAAATATATAACATCCTATTATACCTGTGTCATGACCTCAACTTTTTCAAATGAAGACCTGGAAAAGTCAGAGAAGAATGTTTTAGTAGACACCTTGATAATTTTATTTCTCTTGGGAAAAATTTTATGTATTGATTACTATAATAATGTTAGCATTTTTTTTTTTTTTGCATAAGTATTTTTTTTTATTTGTTATTAAGATGTATGGTCTATTTGTACCCCAACTTGCTCGGAATGACGGACGTATATCTTTGATGAAACCAACCTATTTCTAACCAGAGTGAGAAGGTCGTGATTTGACATAGCATTGTGTTCCAGTTTTTTTATGAAATAGAATAGAGCTTACAGGAGAGAAAAAAAAATGGAACGGATTTTCGTGGAAGTAACATGCATAGAATTCATTCTAAAAAAAAAAATATGTCTGCTTCGGATCATTAGGCACAAATGAATTGGATGGTTTTAAATTCACAGTGTCATCTTAATATATTTTTGTTATACAAATTCATGGATCAAAAATCTTTTGGATAATTTTGAAGCATATGTAACAAGTTTCATCGAAATTGTTCCATGATTCCTTCATGAAGAAAAAAAATTTCTTCCTAAAAATTTATATGTACCATAATTATTACATTGCTCTAGGATATACTTTTTGACAATTTATTTTTCATTGCTACTTATTGCATATGAGCTAAGTTTTACAATTTGGTAAAAGATGAGCTAAAAGACGAAAAACAATTAAAAAGGTTTATTCTTGCTGGTCATTGTTTTTGTATAATTATTTATTTAAGTTATAAAAGGATTTAAAGTACTAAGGCAAGACTGAAAGAAGTTAAAAGAGTCAATTTTTATGTGTGTTCATGTACGATTCCTTTATTTCATTATTTTATTCTGAAAGCATCTTACTTATTCTTGTGTAGTATGAATAGTTGTAATCAATACTAAGGCAGTTATTTTAAGTTAATTAAATCAGTGAAGCTCAATACGGGACAGGCATATGTTATGAAAAGTTTAATTACTGCTTTTATAGAGTATAAATTTATTTCTGGGGGATAGTTTTGTGTCTCTCTCAGGTCCTGATGGATGGAGCACCTACGGGTTTACAACTATGGAATTGTTAGTATAACAATTTGAAAAAAAAGTTATTACATTTTAAGTTATATTTACACAGTGTGAACATAACATACGAATGAAACGCAAAATGCAAATGAAAATCACGTATTTATAACGAGCCAATACTTTTTAATAGTTGCCAACTGCAAACTTTTTCTAGTTGGTAGTTGGCAGCGCGCCTACATTATTTACAAACTACCAGTTACGTAGTCGGATTTCAAAACTATAACTATAGTAGTTAATAAATGCAGTCGTAACGTGTTTATAACTTTTTTTTTTGTTTTTAATAAATAAGGTTATATGTTCATGTTCATTTAGTGATTGTTATTTTTAATTGAAGTTTGTTTTATCTATATAAAATCTATACTTTATTTAAGTATAAGAAGATTGTTATGGTTGCGGTCAAAAAAGGACAAATAGTTTTTAACTATTTAATGTCCGACGGTTGGATAAATATTATGTAAAAATTAAGTGATAGAAAATTATATATAAATAAAAGGAAGGAAGACATAAAATAGTATTAATATAAAATAAACAATGATAAGAATAAACAATTACGTAACAATGGAAAGAAAAAAAATTTAAACAATACGTAAAATATACAAAAAAAACAACAGAAAAGTAGTTGTGGGAACACGAAATTTAAACACTAACATATGGAAAATGAAGAAGTGTTTATGTTTAATTTTTCTGTTTTGTTTTTTTGTTTTAGATACGTCTCCTGTACTTTTTTAACTGTATATTTTTAAAATTTTGATTCTTACCATTGTTATTGAATTTTTTATTCTTATCATTGTTTATTCAAGTTTATTTTACATTCATACTATTTTATGTCTTCCTTCCTTTTATTTATATATAATTTTCTTATCACTTAATTATTACATAGTATTTATGCTATCTTAATTTATCTTATTGTTGTAATGTTCTTAGTTGTTTTTTGTATCTTTTTAGCCCTTATGAAGTCCTGCAAAGTTGGGCGAAACGTCGGACGCAACCCTGGCCATCTTCTTATATTTAAGTTTCACGGTCAAATATACATATATATATACTTAATTTATTACCTTCCCACATCAAAGTTTCAGGTTACTACTATCGTATGAATTATCGATTTCATCGATAGTTTGCTTTTGGTGTTATCGTAACTATCGATTGAACTATAGATTACAGACCATCTCTACTGATTGCATTATGTATTGACAAGCATTATCATCATCTTCGATGAATAGAATTGGAATTAAAGAATTAGAGATGCGCTCGAATAAAATGCCTTCTTATCTTGTTTCTTTCAGGATTTTCTTCAATATTATAACTCAGGTCCAATCGGAACGGATTCTTGCACGTGAAGGTTATGTGCGAAGGATCTCCGATTTCAGTGAAACCTTTTTTGGTGATACTAGGTGATATTTGGATATAAAATAAAACTTAACAGGAGTTCTTTTGGTTTATGTAATTTTTAATACATTTAAACGACTGAAAACTTTTGAATCGATTGGTTTACACTAACTCTTGAGTATATAATGAGCAAAGGCGGAATACGATAATATAATTTTTTTCTAAAATTATAAATATTTTTTCTCCAAGCCTTCTGGGTCGCATTGTCTAATATTTCTCTAATATCAAAAGAAAAGTTTCACTAACATAGGTGATCTCACGTTCATAGCCTTCCCTTGTTGGTTGTGGAATTGAGTTATTTTCAATTACCGTTTAAAATAATAATTCTAAGATATTAAGGATTGGCGTTTACAGAGAAAATTTTAGACTAAAAAAGTCAGTGGAGTCATAATAAACACAAATAAATAAAGTTGCCTGCCCGCCGCACTCCCGCCATCTATCATCTGCTGTCAACAATACACAGATCGTTATTAAAAATAAACCATGTAACCGGTGAAATCATTTAGTCGACATTTTCGCAGGGGCTTTTCCAACTTTTACGAACAACAATTAACATATTTTGGTTAATTTTTATGTTGGACGAACATGCTTTAGAAAAGAGAACTTTTTCAGTTATATATTTTTCCCTTCTATTACTATTTTCACACCTTTTTCGTGTTTTTAGGTTTCTTTATTATTTATTAATTTGTTTGTATTTTCCTCGCAATAAACTTTTGAAATGTATCGAAGGGAAGGGTGTCAAACATCTTTGGATCAAATGGTCTGATATATAGTGTGCAGGGTTCTTCCCTAGGTAGGACTATATCGTAAATATTGGGGTCATCTAACTCAAAATTTATTCTTTTTCAAATGTAACAATGTCTTGTGTATTAACTAGAGTTTAATTCTGTCAATGGATTCCTATGCAAAAATGTTTGATAAAACAAGATGGTGAAAAGTTAGGTATTCTCTGGGTGTCAGTTGGCCTAATATGGCTTATTTAAAATGGCCGTCCAATATTTTTAGTTATATTGCCAATAAATCCTAAATATTACTACTGCATGAAATAGCAATCTTCAGTTTAAGCCCTACAAGATTATTCTATGTTCAATAATTCCCTAGAATTTTTCAAAAACTTTTATTACTTCCCAAGTTAAATTAAAGAACTGGAAGACATCATTATGAGTATTTATTTTAGTAAATATAGACAATTATCATCATAATTATCATCCACTCATTGTTAATGGATTTCAAGGTGAATAGTTACTAGTAATACTTTACGATTTGTGGGCTATAAAACTCAAAATATACGACGTCCATCTTGAAAAAAGGCACCCCAGGGAGTGGTAATCGTTTTATCTTCATTTTTTTTATACTGTTTTGCATCAGAATCTATTGAAAGAAATTAGTTTACAATCACATCTAGGTTAACTTGAAATTACATCAATAGCTTACAGAAATTTACATCAAATGTCAAACTGTATGAGAATAGATGATTAAAAAAAAAATAAACCAGAGAGACAAATAGAATAGAATTACGCGCTTGGAAAGGAATTCTGAGGGTATTTAAAAGCTCCCTATAAGCATTGTATTGCCTTGGGCTAATGGATGGGTCAGGTACCCAAATTACATAGATTATGACTTAGTTCTGCTTCACCAGGTTGCAGCAGTGTGCCTGTGTAATGGTCTTTCGACCTTAGATTTGTTCAATCCTTTTCCAACCTCGCTGGGACATCAAGCTGTTTTATTTACATTCAAAACTCTTCCTTGTTTTTATTCCCTTTATAATTTTCTTATAAAGAATTCAAACATTTTTTTTTACCTATTCAATTTCTTTTGAGTTTTAATAGTACTACAATTGGGTTTTTTCTCTTCTATTGTAATTATTCTCATTTGAAATTTTCATATTTTGTGGTTGTCGAAACGTCTTGGCAATGGTCATATTTAGTTGAGGTAACTAGAGATATTTTATTTGAAAAATCTAAATAAACATTTGTTGTGTTATTAATTTTTCAGTTGGTTGTTTTATCTTATTAGTAACTAAGCCTATGAGCCTTGGTGATAATGTTTTAATTATCTATTGACAAAATATACAGAAAGAGGAATTATTGCGGTCGTAAAAAAAACATTGAGATCTTAGTTTTCAACGTGAAAAAAAAAAGATTTAAGGTTCCTTAGTTCTATTCGTAATTCATCTAGTCTCCCGAAAACGATAAGTTATACGAAACTAAAATTTCATATTTATAATAAGTACATATCGCTACATTACTCGATTAGTGATACTTCTTACAAAAACAAATTTTGTTCTTAGAATCAGACGTATTCAAAAGATAGTTCTTCAGATTTACGTCTTGTATTTTCAGTTATATTATACCATAAACTATAAAAAAAAATTCTGAAATAAGAGTAATAATATATCGCTAAAAGTCAAAGATTTTAGAAAAATTATCATCTAACATATAAAGTCGTAAAAGGATAGGAGTATCATCAAATTGGCGAACGCATGCACCAAGCCGTTTTCCGTTTTGTCAGTCTGATAAATATTTTCATAAGTTACTTCGTTTTTAAATTAATAGTTTTTATTTTATTTAATGTATATATGAACCTTTCAGTTTACAAGATGATAACTCCATAAAATAATTCTTATTGTTTTTAATATTGAATCAGTAACAATTCAACATTGAATAAATGGTCAATTTATTTACGGAATGGTATTAACCATTCCGATATGACAAATGTCTTTGTATAATTTAGCAATATCTGTGCTAAATCCCGATATCTGATCCTTGGAAGGACAAGAGACAGAAAAGGGGATCGACACCTGTTAATACAGAGATACCTTTCCCAGCGGTTTAATGGATATAACATGTCAAAGGGTCGAAATCCATTAACTCAGGTATCTGGTGGCAAAGTCAGTTTTAGTTTCTACACAATACCTGTACCAAACACTTGTAGCCCATTGTGACTTATACTTCTTGGGCATGACTAATGATAGCCAATGAGAAATAAGATTCCGAAAAGGTGACGCCCCTACGAACGAGAGAGGGACTTGACAGAGAGGAGAACACAGAAGAAGGCTGACATAAGAGGAAAGAGGATGGACTTTGACGAGAAGAAGTCCTCTAGGAAGAGCAGAGAAAAGATGGGCTAATCAGATCTGTAATGGCTAAGACGTCACTATACACCTCGACATGCATCACCTAACTTAGCGGCTACATTATTTAGATATATTAGGTAAAAATTCAATGTAATTAATATTTTATGGCAAATCATATTTATCTGGACCATTCAATCATGTATTAAATGCAATTAAATACTTTTATATTACTATACGATCATATTACCCAATACTACCCCTAATTATATTATATATCTTTCAATGGTAATACTATTTTATAGATATAATGATAGATAATTGGTAAACACAAAAGCCTTTGGAAAGGAATTCAAGAATTGTAATAGTTTTGTAGGACTCGAATAATCTTAATTAATAAATATATATAAATTCAGGTAATTATCCTTGCATCTGAATCAACAACAGTTATACATAGCAAATGTTAATATTTTTGTTTTTAACAAATAATAATACATTAAATAAATACAAATTAAAATAATACAATAAACAATAATAATGCTATAAACATGAAGTAATTAATTCTTTTAAGTGAAAATGCAAGATTCATATCTTTAACTTTCACTTAGCTATGTATGGAAATATAGTAAGGGGGAGTGTTGCCCTCTGAATAATGAAGACATTGCAATATCTACTTTACCTTCAAATGGTAAAGGCTCGGGTCAGATGTGCCTGTGCCTAATGTATCATTTATGAATGCTTACACCTTTAAGATTTCAAGCCTTCTATATAGTATTAGCTAGGTATGGACAAAGCGTTACTATTTAGGTAAGCGGTATTTTAAACTATGCAAAATAACTTGCGAAATATTCGAATAAAACTTTTGCTGTTTGCCCGTTGGAATGGTTATTTTTTTTAATATTCTTGAAGAGGTTTTTCTAGAATCGCATCGCACCGGGGAATGAAAGGCAGAGAACGAAAAGATTAAGGAATACTTATTTTGATGGATTGGCCAATACCTAATGTCGACAATATGAGTGATGATAGGAAAGGACCAAAAGTTGGGATAAAAATAGTCAATTCTATATAAAATGTAATAAAGGCATATGAGAAGAATTTAAAATTATTTTATGAACAAAAAATTTATAGAAAGAATAAATAATACTGTATTTTTTAGTTTAATATAGTCTTATAAGATTATATCTTATATTTTATTTCTTGTTTGTGCTTTTTGGTTATTCAGTGAGAGTTTTGTTTTTTAAATGAAAGTTGCTATAATATTCAACATAATTGAGTGAACGCAAAGGTTGTGTAATTTATGACTTCACTTTTGAAGTATTCAAATCTTCAAGAGAAGTTTTTCAATGAGAAATAGGAATTAAAGCAGCATGTTTAATCACTTTTGTATTGGAATAGTGCAAGTTAGTTTTTGCATTTTATTTATTTGTTATCTTCTTTATTAGTATTATTGTTATAATGAACCGCGGTTCCATCTACGTTAAATTTGGATTATGGGCGTGTATAATCCAAATTTAACGTAATATATATATTGCTTATATAGGATAAGATGCTTATATGCACACCAAATGCATCTGTTTCACGGATGTAAACCACAACATGACAATAAATGAAATATCTAAGTAAAAGTAAATAATTTTGGAGATATACAAATCTTTAAGAGTTTTGAATGAAGTTGTTCAATGAGGAATGAGAGAGATAAGGCTTTTTCTGTCAAATCTCTTAGGTCATAAGCATGTCCAATTAATGTAAAAGCATTTAAAGCTTTTAATTAAATAATCTTTTTTTTTATTAAAGTTAATTTTTATGATAATAGAATAACTAACACCACTTCTTCTCTCAACGGCTCAAGTATTTGTTGTTTTTTATTTGACTTGCTTATTGAATTTCACGCTTTCTTATGTCTTGTGTTATACATTATTTTTCACAGATTATAATTAGAAAGCTAATCAAAGTTCCTATAACACTTACAAATTGTGTGGATCAGTCTTAATTTTAGTTTGGTACAGACATGTGTGGATCAGGTTTGAAGGTAGCTTGCTACAAATGCGTGGATGAGGCTCAAAGGTAGCTTGCTACAAACGT
>NW_027114407.1:1428510-1431857 GCF_000696795.3 Halyomorpha halys | reverse complement strand
GTAGCTTGCTACAAACGTTTGGCTCAGTACTAAAGGTATCCCGGTACAAACGTGTGGATCAGGCCTAAAGGTAGCTAGCGACAAACGTTTATGTTAGATTAGGCCAGGTAGCCTTCTAAATAGAACTCTTATCTTTGACAAATATCCATAATAAGAAACCCATATTTTTTGGAACCACATAGTGTTTACTGTAAAGGTAACATGCCTCCTGTATCCATCATAAATTATATATTAGTTGTTTTATATTTTTTATTGAATTTTTTTTCTATTTAATGTAGTTTTTATTAAATGACTACAATTTTTCGTTGATAAATGTTTAGAATATATTTTATGAATTTAATTTACCCAAGAGTCTACTTAATAACACTAAAATAAAAATTAATTACTCTGGATTCAGATTGACCCAGCCTTGCCTTCTACCAAACCTTACTCACTATTAGAGGATGAAAGTACGGTGATTAGTGAAATTTGTGTATTGTTTGTACAGCACCTGAGTTTTAAACAAAATTTACCAAGTTCTTAGAAAATAAATAGATTTATATTCTATTATTATGTAATTGTGAATCGGTTTATTATAGAGTTTACGATATCCTTAAAAATTTGAGTATTATCATCTCGACTTAAATATAGATATCTTATCGAGATGTAAACGAATAGCTAAAAAACACCTATCGCCGACATATTATTACCTCAAATACCTGCGATAGGGACAGTATGGTTTCACAGAACTAGTTATTGTCACAGGAAATTGTCATTAAAGATAAAAATCGACTCACTCAATTTTATGCATCTTTTAAAAGCAATATTTTACTCGATAACATATTTTATAGTAAAATAACTGATACAAAGTTATACACATTTTATTTTTACTTGTTAATAAACAAATAATTTAAATGACAATTGCTAGTTAATTAATTAACAATGTAGTGATATATTAATTTAATTGTGGATAATCATTATATAATATTCTAATTTATGTACATCATTGTATAATTAATTATTAAGCTTATGTGTACATATGTTCATATTAAACGCGTATAATTTTTACTACATTAAGTATAATTTATGTATTAATATGTGTTTTATCTTTTCTTTTTTTTTGTTTCAGGTAAGCTTAATCATATTTTTATTGGTCTACAAGTGAGTTTTTGATTTTTTTAATCTCATTGGTTAGTATTAATGTTATAATGAACAGCGTTTCCACCTACGTTAAATTAGAATTAAACATGTATTTTTCATATCATAAATATGCACCATACAGCCTCTATATGATACATGTATGCATACCAAATCTGTTTGAGGAAATTACAATAAAAAAAAAAAACTAAGTAAAAGTGAATAAAACGGGAAACAGATTCCAGCCAATAGTAGCTACAAAGATATATTATGTTAAAAATACTACATAACCTAATAAATGAAGTTGATAAACAAGTAGTTTCTAGTGCAATTTCTAATTACATTTCCTATTATAAACATTTTTAAGGGTAACTTATTAGTGTTAGTATAGTTTACGTGCTTTTATAGGTATGAAGTTGTATTAATTAGTCGAATTAAAAAAAAAATTCTCTTGGCCAACTACTTTCTTCAGCCATTTCTTGCACACTGCCGATATGCAACCTCCATAGTACAAGATGGGAAGGAGACTTGTATTCTTACACTGGTGGTCTGTGCTGGTTAGCTCAGGCTGGAAATTGAAATATACTTTTATTTTTATTGATTAGCAAAAAGGTGAAATTTTGGATATAATCACTACATCAGCGTAATAAACTACATTATATTAAGTTAAATTTTCTTTATTTTGAGTGTTGGCAGACATATGTGCGTCTTATGGATCTAGAGATATATTTTTTCAAAAATCCAACATTTTATACGAACAACTAGAAATTAACATTTTGTGAGTTTATTTTGTCAAATATCATAAACACTATTATTCCTACAAAGATAAACTTAATCAACTACTTTATAATCCATTAAACTATATTAATTTGGGCGCTAATAGACATCTATACGTCACATAGTTCGTGAGACATAGAATTCTCAAAATAAATTAACTAACTACTAATCTTTCAATAGATTTTTAAAAAATTTTGCTATTTAAAAAGCTATATCTCGAGAACTATTGGAGGTAAATAGCTTTTTTAGGGCTTATATTTCAGCAAGTTTACTCTTATTTAAATAATGTTCTCTTAGATTTTATAGTGTTGTAGGTAGTTTTTAAGATATAGAGCTCTAATGAAAAATTAGTGTTTTTTTAAGGTTTTGAAATAGCCGCCATTTCTTATACCCCCTACCTATACTTGGTAGACTCATCAATTTCGACCAGTAATAATACCTAGTTTTCATTAAAGTAATCAAAAATTGGGATGAGATAACTGCCTTTTTTCTTCCCGGCTCTTGTGCTATAACGAGTATTGGGCTGATATATGGGGACGGGCTTAAAATCCATCTAGAAGAGATATCTTACCATCGAAAATAAAGAAGGAAATTCTTTCCTGATTAATAAAAATTACATTACAGAAAAAAATATATAAATATAGATGGAAATTAAAAATGAAATAAAGAAACGTTTTTACAAGCAAATTGAGAACCAAGATGAAAATAATATAAATGATAAAGGATTTTACCACACAATTGTTTATTAAAGAACATTTTGAGTCTTTATAACGAGTTTTTATTTAGCGAAATTTCCATTTTAGTAATTAACACTGATCTGTAAGGGATTTAAATGTTTGTTTTGTGATATTCTAAAACACCTAATTTAATTCTTCAATTATTGAATTTATATAAAGTATCACCCAACATTTATAAAGAAAATGTAATAACTTTTGGATCAAGTATCTCATGGTCGAGAAATACTTTCCGATAATGTATAATGGGTCAACAATTTTCACAAAGATTATGATTCATCATAACTCATTGTATTTTGGGTTTATCTATTCACACACTTAATGACGACTTGACCTCAATTTTAATCATTTTCATGTTGACTAACAATTAAATCTTAAATAAGATTTAAAAAATAATTTATATTTTTTTTAATTTCAAAAAGCAGATTCAATTTCAGTTTTCTTTCTATGTATTTTTTTATATTGTTCTAAGGTCAAATAAAAACATTTCAGCCATCTGTGCGTCATAAGTTGACATCTGTGCCCATGGCATTGCGTGACTATGGCAACAAATGATGTCCGCCTAACCTGATAATGCATTTAATGGATCAGAGTAAATAAGGATTCTTTGTAAAAAAATATTATAAATAAAAAAATAGTTAGAAGATACTGAATTAATATTGATTGATAGAGAAATGAAATGAAGAAATTTGGCTATGCTGCACAAATACATAGGGTTGC
>NW_027114407.1:1425261-1428105 GCF_000696795.3 Halyomorpha halys | reverse complement strand
CAGTGTAACATAAAACAATTTTCTTCCCAGCCGAATTCGAACCCGGGTCCTTGGAATTAGTAGCATCGTGCCTCACCATAAACTAAATACAATATATTAAAATTTTTTTTTCTTATATGTATTTGTTTTCTTCCTTCTCGCTCTGAGCCATATTACAATTTACCTATTCACTCAATATGCTATACTCTATTTCACTCTTTCATAACATAAATTCTCAATAAATAGGAATGGTTAGTCATAAAAACTTTTTAAAAAATTGAACTTTTATATTGATGTATTTCCATGTATCAAGTTGGCAGTGTGTTGCCTTCGTTAACGACTTGACCTTACTGGTTAACTCCGAAATTACTTACACGTAATTTTCCAATACAGGTTGTACTTAACTACCATCGTTAAATTACAAGACCATTACAACTAATATATGCGCCACCTTGACCAAAATACCTTATCGTAAAGTTCAAAACCGCTACCGATTTTTTTAGTACGCTTCCTTCATTTATATACGAGGCAAACCGTAAATGGTATATGACACTGTTTGTGGATTAAAGTTTTTGACATTACCAAATTATCTAGAACTGATTTTATAGTTGTTTTTTTTAGAAATTTTGTATTGTAGTTATAGTAGGCGATTCCCTGATTTAAGATAAAAATTTGTTATTAACAAATATTTTATCATTGTGAAAGATTTTAATTTTTCAATTTAACCCTAGAACGACACACTAGGGTGTTCAATCCCCCTTGCACTTTTTAAATTTTGAATAATTTCTACATGTGTAGCTCTTTTGCTAAACCCCGCCATGTAAATAACTGTCATTCATAACATAATTGATTCTGATTATCTGCTGTCTTGTGTCAGTCTTGTTTTGCTATTTATTGTGATTTGAACTAGCCTTGGGGTATCTCACACCCCAGAGTGTCCTTAGTGTAAGTAAATAATAAATCCGGTAAACTCTCTTTAGGGGAGCTTTTCTCTATAAAAAGGGACGTTCCTTTATTTCGACACATCATACCCATGAATTGGTTCAGCTTCCTCTCATACTGCTTGAGATTTGATGATAAACTAAATAGACAAGAGAGGAAGGCTAATGACAAAATGGCACCCAACCATTAATGCAAGATGGTGCAGTCATTGAAGAATCTGGTAAACCACAAATCATACATGATTATAATTTAAATAAAGGATGAACTGATACTTTTGACTAAATGTGCAAGGGATACTCAACGGCCAGAAAAACAATGAGGTGGCCTTTTCCACCTCGTTTTATGATTCATTTACTTCGTATTTATCGTTAGAGCCATACAAATTATTTTTTTTATTTAGGAACAACAATTAATTTTTATTCATTTTTTAGCTTGTTGGCTCGTAAAATTTTACAATATGTGATTTTTGGAAATACATATGTACATAACCCCTTTTGAAATGATTTATTTTTGTTACCTAGACCACTTAGTTATTTTAAAATGCATTATAAGCATTGCAGGTTATATCACTTATATTTTATACCAATTCATATGTTTGGGTGTATCACACCCCAGAGTGTCAGATTAAGTTGACTTATAGAAGTGTGTCATTCTAGGGTTAGTGACCAACTGGCTCATGTGTTCATTATGTATTTTTTTTTTTATATTTAGGTTTATAGATCGCTATTTTGGTTTAATAGTTATGCTAATTTTAGCAGATTTAATTTAGCAGAGGCAAAGGAATCATAAAAATATTCTCAGTGGATTAAATTTTTAAAAAATCTACAAAAATATTAAATTGTTGAAAAACTAGACTAAGGAATTTTTATTATAAGATAATGATGGTGATCCGGTAGGCAATTATAGTATATTATTGTACACCGCTCCAGTAAATGCCTCAAATTCCTTACGGTATCTCTTCAACGAGTCACCAGCCAATCAACGAGCCGTCCTAATGCCAAATGTTATTGACCTTTAGTAGTTATGTACTCTTTCCTGTTTTTCTTGAAATAAGTATTTTTGGTTGCTTATTGAATGAAGATTGTTTTTTCATAAACATATTGTCTTAAAAAATATATACATACAATTGTATTAAAACTTAATTAAAAGTTAATTTACAATTTTAATCATGACGATGAGACTTTCATACCTCCATGCTAGAAGATCCCTTCGATATTGAATATCCTAGTGGTTCAACTGTGAATCTATGAAGACATAAATTAATTTTAATTATACTGAAAATTCCAGTACCTATATCGGATATACTTTCCAGAACTTTCTTAAAGGGTACTCAAGATAGCAGACATATATAAGAAATTATTTTTAATTTGATTCACAAAACAATTAGACTGTAGTGTAAGGTAAAAATGCGGTGAGATTAGGCCAGGTGGTGGTGAGAATGGACAACACCTAATTAAGCAAATTTTTGCTCTTAAATGGCTTCTTTTAGTTCGGTGATTACTCCATCTTAAAATAGTTGAAGAAATTTAAACTGATTTATAAATATTTCATCAAGTAACTTGTCCTAAGTTGCAAAAACTTCTTCTGAGAACACAATTGTATCCTTAAACTTTCTTTTTGTTATTTTAGCTATGGAGGTATGTATAAAAACGGTACATAGTATAATGAAAAAAAAAACTTTGAATTAGGTGGAAAAAATGATGTAATTAGTTATGGACGGCACAAAATTAAAAAAAATGTTCCCGAAAAAACAGGGAACGCAAGAGGATTATTGTTGTGGTCTGGAAAATTTAGATTTGAATCTACGTTACTCATAAATAACGTGTTCGATATTTGAGAAACTCATTTTCTGTAAAAAAAATAATTTCTCGAAACTGTAAAGAAAAAGAGGTGGCACACTTGGTGAGGTGAGATTGTGTAAAA
>NW_027114407.1:1422504-1424616 GCF_000696795.3 Halyomorpha halys | reverse complement strand
ACCTTGGTCTAACAATTAAGTTCTAGTCTATCTCTCTTTTATAATAAAATATTATGTAATTTAACCTTCATAATAAATAAATTTATATTGCTTGCTATAAATATTAAGAAAAAAATATATTTAATGATGTCGACATAGGAATATATATTTGTTCTAGACAAACCATATTATTTGAACTGAGCAAATCCCAGATATTGAAAGTTAATTCTCTTTATTTACTTATTTATTTATATTATAGACTTAGACCTTTTAAACTGATTTCATTCGAACAAAAAATAATTTATTGGCATATTCTATATGCATTTTATAGATTCTGTATTGCTCTATTTATGTATCTAAAATATAGATTTTTTTTGTACATTTCTAAAAATTTTAGTATAGTATGATTACTTAAAATATTATTGAAAAAAATGATATGATGTAACATGTTCAGCCTGCATGAAGTTCATTTTTTATCACTATAGACGTCCTGCTTTAGGAATTATCAACCGAACGTAGTATGCACTATCTTAAAACTTCCTCCCATAGCTTCCATTTAAACATATTTACCCACGTGTCTTGTACATATTAGATTTAAATGTTATTCTTCCAATTCGGGAGCGATTTGAACAATTTTGGTTTTTTCTAGAACCAATAATAAATACGTTTGGTAATAATTATTTGACTTAAAAATTATTCCCAGTGTTTTTCTCCTTTATAGATTCCATCTTGCCCGTCGTATTTTTGCTGCTCTGCGACACGTCTCTATCTGGGCTTTCCACTTCTTTTTTTTCGATGGCACCATCAGGTTTTTTGAAACCTATTTCTAAGGTTTTGTTTCCCTTCCACTTCCTTTCATTCTTTCTTATTTCAAGATCAGTGCGAGTAAGAGATCTACTCAGGTCACCAGATTTCAGGGATTCTTCGCAAGAAGTATTGACAAAGCTCTGTTTCTGTAGATCAGAGTAGATGGAGAACTTTTAAATCCGTTAGCCGTTGTGGGGATATTCGCTGCTTGTCACTTACTCAATAGTTGAAAATAAATGCTCGTTGGTAAAAGTGTTAATGAAAACGTGTGGAGTTCCTTGCTACTTATTACATTCGTAAAAAAAAAAAATTCTTGAGTTTATTTTTAAGGTACATTATCCTGTAGCCAGGAGGACTCGGTTGACCAGAAATATTGTTTACAAAAAGTTAAAAAAAATAAACTCTATGTTTGTCCTCAAAATCGAAACTTATTACTCAAATTATAAGTAATAGACATGGAACAAAATCGCTACCTCTTGTGAAAAAGTAAATTTTCAATTTTTAAGTCCACATTTGCAAAATTAAGGCTGTATTACTAGGCTCAAAATTTACTAGTTCTTTAAAACATTTTTATCGAAATCAGCAGCTTCAAAAACATGAAAAACAGCAATGAAATAATTTTGCTAAATCTGTAACAGTAGGTCACCGGTCCCATTTCGGCCTGATAGGGTTGATTTATATTTCGTTACGGTTCCACGAAATAAATAGTCGACCCTCCTACTCTGGTTTGAATAAGTTGGTTGCATTTAGGATTTTGCACTATCTCAGCTCACCATCTTTTAATTAACCTTCCTCTCCATCTCTTGTGCTCTCTTGGTATCCATTGTATAGCAGTTTTGGACTATCTTCTCATATCAAGTGTGGCAACATGACCAGTCCACCCCATTTCAGTTCATGTGATTCTTTTGCTAAACTTTTAACTTTAATTCAAGATTGTACTTCACTAATGCTGAAGCTATCTTTTCTTTTAATATCTATTCTTCTTACTTCATGAAAATTGTAAATGTGTCCTTACTAATTTTTCACAATTGCTCTCTGTTGTCGATTATGTCTGGGATCTTCATTAGATGACCGGGTATACACGTTTCCAATACCTTTTCCTTTAGTCCTGCAGGTAATGTTTTGATTAAAAATTATAATCATAATTAATATTCGTGACATTGTGTGTATTAGCTTATAATAACAAAAAGAAAAAAAGGCGTGATCAGAAGAAATCCGTCATTTAGGTCGTATTTTACCCTTAACACTAATCATACCAAGACTTAATATATACCTATTTCTACCATAGCGGGTCAAATGACCCGACTTTATGTTTCATGCTTGAAT
>NW_027114407.1:1417695-1421609 GCF_000696795.3 Halyomorpha halys | reverse complement strand
TTTAGTGTTAATTTTGAAAAACGAATGAGCTATTTTAGTCGGTTCATTAACGCTTTGAAACGGCCCAAAGTGATGAAATGGGCATAAAACCTTAGATCTTCATAAGGCCTTTCTCTAACCCCAGTGTTAGATTTCTTACAATTTTAATAACTCTTTAACAGATTATATGAAACTTTGTAACAATACATAGATTTTTCAACGGTATTGGTTGTTTTATTTTTAACTATAAGTTTCTGGTTTCTATCAATTGTGAGACTGATACTTGTACTATGATTTTCTTTTTGTTAGCAATGACAATTTTTACTGATAGTTTGGAATGTGCTTTATGTATAACAATTTATGTTTTCATCTCATATTGTTGGCGACACGAGTTGAAGGTCGTCCACAGTCATCGGCGTGTCCAATCAGAAGCTTTTTAAAATGGAGGTTTTGTTTTATTACAATATATTTAATTATCTTTTTAGTCATTTTAACTTCTTTCTTTGAATATTCTCAACCGTGAGTAAATCAAGTTGGCGTAATTCCAATCTTTGTTCTCTTAAATTGGTAATTAGTGAAAAATCAATTAATCATTGTTTCTTTGACTATGTTATTATATTTTACGTCCTGTTTTTAATTTGAAAGAAATATTAAATATAGATTACTAGAAGTTGTGATGGCCATAAAGTTATTACTAGATATGATTAATACGAGAGTCTGAACTTTTATGCAGTGAAAACCCCTAAATGTGCAAAATCATGCAGTAGAAACTCAAAATGTATTTAGAACACCCAAATCCTACAATAATCAGCTTTATTTTTTAATTTATAATATTAATGCATGGAATGCTTACCTAACCTTCTTTAAATCAAACTAATGTCGCTAAGTACTTTCTATTTTTATGCAAAAATACATGAAAAACTATACTACTCCGATAAACGACATAAATTGTTGTCCATAATAGAAAAGCTATGATAAAGCTAATTGTATTAAATGATTTTATGTTCTCATTATGATGTCTGTTATTTAATTTTTCAACTTTTTCAAACTACCTCAGCCAATTTTTATTTAAGGCACGATTTAGAAAGGGAATGTTAAAACTCCTAATAAAATTTAAAATTTCACGTGCCAAGTTCTTTCGCTTTGCTTTTCAAATTTTTATTTATATACGGATATATCATTTATCAGTAAACTAACAAATACTAAGTCAATGTAGAAAAACATAATTAAGTTTGATTTTCTAGATACATTTGATCAGAACAATTGATTTTTATTTAATATAGTACGAAATGGCTAATAAAATATTATAAAAAAAAAAAATGAAATTCCTATTAGTCACTACAAAGTCAGACGGAAGAATGAAAGGGCTAAGAATCCAATTTAAAAACAATAACACTCAATGTTCTCTATAACATATAACATACTCATTCTCGAGTGACTTTTTCTTAGCTATCCGGAACAATAACTAGTTAGCAGAAGTGACGAATGTTCTTCTGCTAACTTGTTTCGACTCTTCATATGCATTCATCAGTACATTGCTTTACCTCCAAATTGTCAATTTTAAACTATAAATTACTAATAAAGGAAATAAAAAAAAAAATCAACGAATATGGACATACCTATGTGTATTAGAGAAATTTAATTCAACAAATTGTATGCACAAAATATTAAAATTATGCCCTTAAAGTAAAACGTGCAATTTATTGCAGACAAAACTAAAAACGTGTAAAATTGTGGAAAAACACTGAAACCAGTTTTGTGCAATATAAAATTATTGTTATTTCAATGTCTTTTCCATGATTTATGTCCATGTTTAGCGAAATTTGAAGCTAAGTAAAGGGTCTCTAATAATTACGATTTCCTTGTGATCGAGTGTTTACAGAATACATACTCTTTGTCTGTTCTGTAAGTGTTCGTAAAAGGGGATGTTAATAGAAATGGAAGGAATACAATTTTTGACTTAAGGGCTATTAGTTAGGAGGTAAACATATTAGAAATCCTTTCTTCCATGATGTTGTGAGGATGTTGGGAGGTATTAGATTTTTTTTTTCTCCAGACAATAATCGTTGGAAATTTTAATGATTTCTTGTTGTAGCAGGACAGGAAAATCATTAGTTATTTTTAAAATACTCTTCAATTGCTAGTTGGCAGTAGATAATTGTAGGCAAGTTAAATTTCCAAGTAATCACATGTTTAGGAAGAAAACCTTGTGAAAATCGCCATTCCAGTCAAGATATATTGGAAATAATCTAAAATAACCTTCTATCCAACATATTTTCTACTAATATTTCAGGTTTCACTATTCCATTTTTTTTACATCTTAGTAAAGATTTAGCCAGGTTTCTGGCATGACGTATTTCCCTCATTAAGTATAGGCCTTTTACGTGCTTTTATTATACAATTTTAAAATTCTTTTGGTATTACTGTTTATTAAAATCTTGTGCGCACACATCACACAATTTTCGTTTACTACCTTACATTTCGAAACAGTTTATTCTTTATTATTCCAGGACTATTATAAATTTCATATATAGATAATTGAAAATAAAATCTGACTAACAACATTACAACAATATTTTCAAATTCTTGTCTATCTTGGGCATTATTTATTGCTATTGATAATTAATACAAATTTGATCGGATTTTTTTTTGTTTATTATAAACTTTGTCCCTACCTACAATACAACTGTTTAAGAAAAAAAAGTTGTGTGCTGTGGAAAAGGATCGGAAGAGATCAGGGCGGTCTCGGTTATTTCCGATTTTCCAGTCTGTCTTGGCCGGATGTGAATACCGTTCTCCATCAGTTATTCGTTAAATTCTTTCTAGGTAATATTTAAATATTTTTTATACTATTTATCAGAAATGGTTAATTATAACACCTAGCTGATATTAAAGCTCATTGATAAACCGAATTTTAACGAAAATCGTTTGGACCGTTTACGAGAAAATCGATTCTATTAAGTGGCACTTCTGATCAAACGATTTTATTGGTAAAATTGCTATGACATTCCAGGCATTATTTTTTTCTTTTATCTTACAACATTTTGTTTTTGTGCTACGCTGTTCACACTCACAGAAACTATTTTGAGAAGACTTCGTTATTTGGACTCCTAGAAGCTTCAAGCGTTGTCTAAAACTCGAATTCGAAATTGTTAACTATCATAGTGATCCCCCTTACCTTATAAGTCATATATAGGAAAATGAAAGTGAAACATGACATAACTATCTCCGAATGAAGTCGGATTAATATGTTAAGGATTCTCTCTCAGTTATGAGTAAAATTGTTCTTTCTCTTCATATTTTGAACCGACCTTCATGGCAATTTGTAAATTAGTTAAATGAAACATAAATTAAGTTGTTTTTGAATCAGTTTCGGTTGGAATTACCGGTATCCGATTGTGAAAGCTGTTGCTATTGTTACAGCAAGAGCTTTGAGCGTCGGGAAGAAAGAGCCATCATTCATTTAGAGGTGGAACTAATTGAACTAACGTTGGTAAAAGGCTTTAGTGAAAAATTGCCATTTGAAGATGATGCTCCATTTCATGCCGTCATTTCCCAACTGAGACAAATATGTCCGCTACTTGCTACGAAGAAAAATTTCAAATCATTTTAACAATAGCCACCACTTTATTAACAATTGGCATTACTTTATCCTTCCGTATTTTTTCTACCTCAACTACGCAAGGTGGTTATATCACTGGATTTAACCGATATTATGCATGATGTTTTATAGTTTTTCTACATAACTTAATTTTACAATTTGAGTAAATTTAATATTTTTAGAAAAAAATCTTCATCCTCTCCTTCTCTCTTAATTACAGAATAATTTTTTTATTAAATTTGAAGTTTGTAAAAATCTCAAATTTTCCAGTTATAGGTAAAATTTATTCCAATATGATGGTGAATCAGGTATATATGATTTAGGAAATTGTTAA
>NW_027114407.1:1371169-1417645 GCF_000696795.3 Halyomorpha halys | reverse complement strand
TAAATAAATAAATGGAATCTGCAAATTGAACATTATGACAAACAATGAAAATAGTGAGTGGCTTATATCTGAATTACATTGTGAGTATTAACTTAAATATCTACCTATCTACATCTCATTATTTATATTCTTTCCTCAACTCAAATTTGAGTTGTATTGATTTATCAATTTTCTGATTCCTGATTCCGCTCACTCTGAAAACAGAATTTCGAAAAGGAGCAATGGTGTCAAATATTATATCATTTAGTTTCATGGTAATTTTATTTTAAAGATTATATAAATGTTTATATACTATTTCCAATGTTTTTTCGTAAAAGTACCACATTCACCTGTATACCGAACAAAGTTGGATTGAGTAAATCATTTAGTACACCAAAGGGAAGCTGTTGTTGAGTTTAAACAGACAATAAATAAAAGAAAAAATGAAAGTGTAAATTTTAATTAAGTATGAATGCCAAATAAGGTATATAAATAAAGTATGAATACCATACTTAACACAATGTTAGCATTTCTAGGGAAACACTTAATTTTTAGCTAATTAATTTTATTAAGTGTTGAATTAGTTATTTTTCGCCTATAATTCCTAAACGGTGGATGTTAGGAATATATCATAGTAAAAAAATTGAAATTAATAATTAGATAAAGTAATATGACGTAATCCAAAAAGGAACATTTTTTTTTTTTTAATTTTGCCAAAAACTGATACAGTGGGCTCATATAAGAAATATAGTAATTGTAAGAGTGGACTGATATATAGTAATATATGAGTCTACTCATAACAAAGTAACGCATTTCTCGTGGTCCTAAAACGGTTACTGAGCAGGTAATTAGTTGGATAAAGTAACCAATTAGAAGTTTTATACTCTTCGGTGTTTTTCTATAAATTCTAAACGGTAAATCCTATCAAAAAAATCATAGTACAAAAATTTAAAAAAAAAATCGAATTCAGCGTCGAATAAGTGCCATAAGGTAATATAATAAGTACGATCAAAGTATAACAAAGTCCTTCATGTGGTTTCGTCGTTAACCACCTGCTTTGGTTACATGTGGACTTCATAGCACTTCAGAGCAGCTGTAGCCTATGGAACAACAGGAACATGTGGTTAACGGCCATACCCCTTTAAGGACTTTTTAAGTTATGGTACTTATGCGACGCCGAATTTAATGTTATTTAGTAGGTTATATTCTAATGTTTTCGCTAGCATCCACTATCTAAGCGTTATGAAAAACTACCTAATTCGTTAAATAATTAAATTTAATTAGCTAATTGTTGTAGTAAGAGTTTTAGGATCGTGTAGTAAGTGTTTTATTGTCAAATGTGGTAGAAACTAATTATTACATATGTATGTTTAATTTAAGGGTTTGTGCGTTCCTGCACTTTTCCACGTCTGTGTGAGGCAGATAATTATTCTGTTATATCGACCATAGGATCGGACGATTTTTTGGGCACACCCAGCCTCTATAAAGAGGTGTTCTTTTATTTGAGTGAACGATAACCTTGGCCAATACTGACCACGTTACCTTCTTATATATTGGTCAAGGATTTTAATTTTTGATGAATATTAAGTAACCAATAATTATTATAATTATAGAAAAAAGTAAATAGTGACACAAGACAAAATAAAATTTGAATTTTATATTTTTGGAATGATATTCAATGAACATTTTTGGAACTAATATATTTATAGATGTATAGGTATAATTTTATAAAATGAGTAATAAAACACTCCAAGAAGATGATCCGGGTAGCAGTCAAAAGAGGTTAAAAATAGCACAAAAAATATTAGAATCCAACGTTTCGCTCTAGTTTGCAGGGTTTAAGGGTTTAATAACAATAACTATAAGAATATACATAAAAAGCTATTAAAAAAAAAAGGAAAAGGTTTTACCTTATTATTTTTTTTTTTTATTTTGACGGTTTTGACCAAAGAATATAAATTGAAGCTTTGCAAACAGGAACGAAATGTTGGATACTAATACAATTTTTTTATATTTAATAAACATAGATCAAAATATTCTTTCTGTAATTTTGTATACCTCTTCTGACTGCTACACAGATCATCTTCTTGTAGGGTTTTATTACTCATTTTATAAAATTATACATGTACATCTATAAATATATTAGTTCCAAAAATGTTCATTAAATATCATTCCAAAAATATAAAATTCAAATTTTATTCTGTTTTTGTGTCACTATTTAATTTTTTCTATAATTATAATAATTATTGGTTATTTATATTCAATATCACAAAATGTTTTTTGTTATACATATAATAAAATTATTGTAATCGGGCTGCATACTGGTAAAGCGTGGAAAAATGTATTTATTTTTTTATTATTTTTTGAGATCTAGTGCCTTTAATATCCCCAACTCGGACAGAAGAGACAGGCTATACCACAGGTTATCAACCTGTTCTAGCTAAAGACCTAAATTTATTCCTGTACCACTAGTGGCTCGAGAATGCTCAGGTGCTGACTCAACATACTTAGTCACCGCGGCCTACGCGAACTAATTTATGAAAACTTGGTGTATTTTAAACAACATTCAAAAATGGATTATTCATTTAATACAGATCTAGATAACGATGACTTGAATGGCTACACCCTCCCTCACTTAGCCAGGTACTAGCCTGTCCATGGCCTATCTTTATTTTTTATAGTGTGAAGCTATCCCAAAGTAGATATAACAGTCGACTAAAAGTAGTTCCTTGTCTCTGATTTAAATCCTTTCTCTTATGACTCACTCTGTCACAACTTTTAAAATCGATTGTGGTTGTTTTATTCATTGTTATCTCTTTCCCTGTAAAGATCACGGAGGAAGAAAAAGGTTTAGTCCAAGACAATGAATGGTTGAAAAGCGAAAGTTTTGAGATTCCTTAAAAATTAGTTTTTGTTTTTAAATGAGTGAGTTATCAAATTATTAATTTCTAAGTTTTAACTGTTGAGAGTTCGTTATTTTTTGCAAACCTTAATGGGATTATATTTAGGCATAGTATTGCTTTCCTTTATCTATTTTTGCCCACCAATAAATAACTAAATGTCGAAAAAGTGAAACTCCCTGTTTTTACCACATTTTGGTAAATTTTATAATAGAAACAATGACGCGATTTATGAAATGCATGAAGTGATACAGATTTCGTTTCTATATCTTATTTGCCGAGTGAACAGAAAATCGGCGCCGTAGTATTGAATGCGTTTTTAATCCAATTTTTGGATTTAACGTATCTTGAAAAGTAAAACGTCAAATTTTTAGATGGGATTTATTTATTTTTTTTATTTTTGCCCACTCTGCTGCCACTCAGTACCTAAATTACTCTTAGTCTCTACGGAATCGTGAGTTTGTACATTCATATTACATAAATTGTGTCCGTTATAGAGGAATGAAAAGTCCTGATAGGGAATAACATTTGTGTCTGCGGCCGCAGTAGAGGACTTCTAAGCATTTAAATTGTTGGATAGGACCAGAATGAAATTGTCAGTCAAGAGAGGAGTTCCGTTTTAGAGAGGTGTCCGTTAAATTCCACAGTGTGTGTGTGTATATTCTTATATTGGTATTGTTTTCCCTCTTGCAAAATTACTCAGTTTGCATTTACTGTCTTGAATGATTTATTATCTATTACCTGGTTCAGTGTTGTTAGCAATTTGTTTCTCCTAAAAAAAAAAAAAAAGACGCACTATTGGCTAGTAGGGAATGGAGATGTCAAGGACTGCATGAAGCATCATTGGCACGTTGGGCTCAAGGTCCCCTAGGCATCAACAAACACTAGCTATAGTTATAGCGTAGTAGTATCTAGTACATCTAGTACCTTAATCGTCTCCATCAACCTCTACAGTTGTAAGTGTAAGGTCTTGATAAAGTTGACTAATGACTTTTGGGTAGTAGTAGTTTTCGATAGGTCATACTTATCCAATGTTATCTCTGACTTGTTTGGAAATTTTGGATCTGATACTGTGTTTTATGTACGTACAGTTTGCAAAGATCAGTAACTTTGAAACTAACAGATACGACTTTTGAGTACCATTTGAGTTTAATATTTCCTAACCTGTTACTAAAAAAATGCTCACCTTAACGACTATTTTAACAAGTACTGCGTACTCGCTTGCCTAAACGATTATTGCCATTAGCAGTGTTTTCTTGAGTATTTTCTGGACTTGGACCAAGTATTTTATTTCGAACATTTTACATAATAATCGAATATTTCATCTTTCAAGTAGGCTGAATTGAAATTTTACCTGTATTCGATATAAAATACTAGATTCATCTACCATGCGCATAAAAATAAAAAAACAATTGGGGCGTTAATAACTGAAATGAACCAAACACCAGTTGCGATTTAGAGATAAACAGTTAATACTATTTTAATATATTTTTTTTTTCAAACTGCTTTAGAATAGTTTTAAAATAATTCGTTATTTAAACACGGTTAATAAAACCACGATGGACGTTATGATTGTATGGTTAAAACAGATGGACCCCGGATAAAAAACGATCGTTCAGAATTTTCCCCGTAAACCATCTGTCCTTACCTTACAGTCTGAACGTCCATCTTTGGTTTTACTGTCATTCCGATTGACCGTCTAGGGGTCTCTTTACATTCCATTGAGCAGTTACTTAGTATTGCCTAGGCGATAGCTGTAAAAGAGCAGATGAAGCCAGTTTATTCACTCTTGCACTGCCAACCTGAGATCAATCACATTAGTCCTATATGTTAAACTACCTGAATGTTTAGGAAATTCTTTATACTGGCAACAGATGCAATGCTTTGACACCACTTTAAACTTGATTTTTACAAAATTGTGGGATAGTTCTCTCGGAGTCTCAATACTTCAATTAATCACTAATATATAAAATTTAGATTACTGCATTGATGGTCTAACTATATGACTATTGTTAATATTTATGATTTTTTAATATTATAATAATATCTTTAAGTAACAGTTTGCATAATTAGAATCTGAGTAGTCCCACTAGAAAATATCAATTCAGTTTTACAGTTAAGATTCAGCTATTGTAAACATATATAAACTCTGAATTGCACCCGCTGAGACCTCATAGCTAAGCCGTATCAGTAGATGTTATAGACGGGATACGATTTTTTTTGTGATAACCCGAGGGAATTAATATTTTGAGGCACGGGAATTGCAAATCGGTTGATCCATTTTCTCTAAAAAAAAGTAAAATATTCGGAATCGGACTGCCTGAACAAATTTAGTGCAGTATTTTTTCAATTTTTGAGCTCAAATAGTTCTAAAAATTCGTGGAATATCAGTGTCATGAGCGAGGAAACCTATGAATCGGTTAAGTCATTAGCTCAAAATATTGTTATTTAAGCACTGACGAACAGATTAAACCCTAGCATTTTTTGCATCTTGAGCTCGAATTGTTTCAAAACATTCGCCAGATATCTGGTTGAATAATTTGAACCATCGAAAATGCAAATTGGCTGAGCCGTCGGCACAATAGTCTGTCAGATTACAACAGTTTTCTAAATACTTCATTTGCCCTATTTGTGCCTGTTCGGGTAAAATTATCCCAAAAATGTCTGTAAACATTAATTTTCACAATATTTATTGGTGACGATACCCTAGTATGTTATTTAATAAAGTTAATTACATTTTATTCAATAAAAAATGACCTAGCTCCAATGAAAAAGGTCCACAGGCATGGGAAAGAATGAAACGTGAGGTAAGATCCCATGGCGCTGCAGAAGCTAACCTTAGGTTTGACCCGTGCCTAATTCGTGGGCTATCTCAAAAACAGTTCATTTTTTTTTTGGTTTTAAAACGAAGAATCCGTTAGATACTGATGTCCGCGTCGAAATCTTTAAAAACCAATTCGATCCGTCGACTTACTTCCCTCAGAGTTTTAAAGCCTCTCACTTTTTTTTTTAAAATAAATTTTATTGAAGTTCTAGTAAGAAATTAAGAATCAAAATTGAGATTCGTCACTTCTTCATGAAATTATCTTTCTTTTGATATCTCATTCTTCAAAATCCATTGCTCCTGAGAGTTGAGAGCCGGAACACGGATCGATTGTACGGTAATATATATACATGTACGATTAGGTCATTAGATAAACTATTTATAGAAATACTATCACTTCTATGATTGAAGAAATACAATAACTTATAATAAATTGATAAGCGTGCTAGCGATATTAAGAATGAAGCATAAAGTCCAGGAGTCCGCGGACGACATTGCGGTCCTAGAAAGTAACCAAGATGAAATGGAAAGACTTGCAATGACTCTATTAAGAGAAACAGAGGAAATCGCCTTGAAAGTAAACGATAATAAAACAAAATATACGATTGTAAGCCGAGAAATCCACTCTAACTTCATGGTCTGCACGGACGGCAAATCATTTTCGAAAGTAGGCAGTTTCAAATAACTCCGCTCCACAATAACATCAATAAATGATCAGCGGACTAAGATAGACCAACGTTTAACAAGCGCGAACAGAACCTTCTCTCTGTCAAGAATACTGAAATCCCGAAAAATCTCCAAAAATCTGAAACTAAGGATGTACAATGGCATGGTAAAACCAGCTTTAACAGGTACCCTAGAAAGCAGAATCGAGAGATTTGAAAGGAAAGTCCTCCGTAAAATTACAGAAGCTTTCTGGGATGAGAGCCTTAACAGATGGAGAAGCTAACAGAGACTGGTCTGTAAATACCTCATGATATGAAAGGCAAAGAGGTTAAGATGGGCGGGACATGTGGCTTGAAGCAGTCCATCGGGACGCCTTTACACTACAATGAATGAATATAGTAGACAAGAGACCACATGGATTGACAGAAACAAAAGAGCCGTATGCAGAAAACTAGAAAGCAGTAGTATCCCAAGATAGGCAGGCATGGAGAAGGGTGGTTTGGGTAGCCAAAGATCTACAAGGCCTGTAGAGCCAATCGAATAAAAGATAAAAAAAACTTGCAATCTTAAAATCATTTGTATGTTCCAAAAAATTCAAAATGAAGCGCTTCTGATAATTGGTGGAACGATTACCCATTATATGTCCAAGTACATGACCATCGATCAACTTGATAGAATCGAAGAGATGTTGACAGGATGAAATGATTGAAACCTGAAGAATAACATGCAGAAACAGGTATTTCTTTGGAACCGGATTGGTCGTACCTGTTACTATAAAATACTTGTTTCTGTTATCCCTAGTATTGTACCATTATGAAATAAATGATAGTATTCCAATGGAATAGTTTCGTTCTTGAAATATATTATAGAGAAATTTATATATTTTTTAATTATATATTTCATTTTTATTATAAAACTCTTTAAAATAAAATTACTTAGAGTGGTTCTATACTCTTTTGAAATATTTCTAATGTGGATTGATCTAGAAGAAAAAACTTTGCAAGTTATCATAATGTTAAAGGTTATAGGTAGCCTGCGGGCTCCGTTCTTTAGCCTTGTACCTACTATTGGCATACATTATTCTTCTCTGCACAATGCAACTATCCACAGAGGTTCAGATTCAGTTTTGAGCAATTATTCGTATCGTACGATCGAAAATTGATAAGTTTGTTACTGTTACATTTGAGCTTGTATTTTTTTTTTTTTTATTCTGGTTTTTGATTTTTAATGAACCTATAAAACAAAAATAACTACTCCCCTTCCCAAAAAATCAGATCAATAAATATGGCTGCTACTTTTCTCCGTGACTAATGTACTAAAAAGTTTTAGATTTTGTCCAAGAGGTTATCCCAGAATGATCCTTGGAACACGACATAGTCATTTGTTTCTTGATAGAATTTTTATTCAACTGTGTCTTTAAAGTACACCTATAAAACTTTATAAAACTGTAAGACCATACATGATGTCTTGAGTGCATGACATTTAAGCTACATCAGAGTCTACCCTTGTTTACCAGAATTCAATTGAGGCAATCTTACAAAATTTTGTTCAGAATTTCGAATAGTCTAAATTATTTAATGTATGATTAATTAGATATATAATTTTAATAATAGTTAAATATCTATGTTTTAAAAGCACAACATAAATTAATATTATAACTTATTGGAATATATAATAAAATTACCATTCTTCCTGAATCTTCTAAACGGACTAAAGTCCATCTCTGGTGCAACCATCTTAAAATAGCCACTGGTGACTTGAGTTGACCGCGTGTTATTTTGAAATCATAAGTAATGCGCATTAAGTTATTCTGTGAGTCCTGGAGGTCATTAAAATTTATATTTTGTCTTCCTCAACTACGTAAGGTAATCGCTTGATTTTGTTTCAGTGATCTCACTTCATTTACTCCATTCAAGTGATTTACTCATTCGCTTATAATGCTATTGATGATATATGTTTGATGATATGAGTTTTCATAGTTAATTATTATATGTTATCCTCTTGTGGGGACATTATAAGCATCTGTCAACACTTTCTATCGTCATTATGTATTAGTTAGTTAATTAGGTTCAACGTTCTTATGTATTCTAAATAGGGCAGGAAGGACGGATTATCTTACAGGAAACTATTCAGTGAGATAAAGAGGGTTCCTCCAGAGAAAAATAGAAATAAACGATTAATTCTGAAACTATAAATACCTACTATTATTATATTATTAAATGGGCAACAGATAGAGGTCTAAGTCCTCGCGTTTCTTGACGTGTTTTTTTCTTAGGGTGGATTCGTCATTCCCACGCGTATTTTTTTGTGAGTGCCACCCTTTGGTTAACGAGCCTCACAAATACCCGGGGGGAGGTTGTGAGTGAGTTTTGCATCATTGGTGCTTCAAAAAAGCCCAGGTGGGACCGGGATTCGATCTGACAATCTGTTGGTTATAAATACCTATAACTATGAATTTTTATGTTAGGTCATTATTTTCGAAAGACTTCTGATCTCAAGAAGATACCATAGTTTTTATGCATACTCACATATTAACCCGTAAAAAAATATTTTTTGACCCAAAAAAGCTACTTAATGCGTACATTTTCTCTCCCTCACTTGTCTCTGAACCATGTTCCAATCTTCACTTCCAGGTGTCTCTGGATTTAACTTCATAAAATTAAAGTAATCGATTGCTTTTCAAATGAAGGATTTGTAGTTTCATAATTTGTCATTTGAGAAATGGAATCTATCCCTGTTTCATTAGCCACTGAACAGTTATGTTTACAAAAAAATATTGTTGATATTTTGTTCTCTCCTCCATTACTACTGAAAAGTGCTGATACAGTCACTGTGACGTTTTTATGATTATTCTCGGTATGTTAACTTTATTGAGCGTTAGTCTCATATTGAAGATTAAAGCGATTCAATAAACTGATCATCGTGAAATGCTATTTTTATTTGAAAACCCCTCTGCTTCAGTTGTCTTTTCTTTTCTTCGTGGTATAGTCTCTTACTACGTTCAATGCTTTAACTATTTACAATTATAAAGAGCAACAACAATTAAAAATAAATAAATACAAATAATAGCATAATTACTTGAAGTTAGAGGAGGGAGGGCACAGATATGTATCCCTTAATGAACCCATTGAAATTAATTTATTTGTATTCAGGCAGCGAGCTAGGTTTTGATTTATTTTTTATGTTCGCTCAAGCCAGGTTTTTCATTTTTGGTTTCACCAAAAAAAAAAAAAAAAAAAAAAAAAATGAATGGAATAAAATGTTGATTCGGGAAGGACCAACAATAGAAGAAAGGGAATGCAAAGAGCTAAGGATGAAAAGTGGCTTTATCGAGTTTAAAACACGACCTGAGTGAGTCATAAGAGAAAGTAAAGTGCATTAGCGTGAAGGATCGGGTCTATTTCTGCTCTGGGCCAGCATTATACACAACACTGCCAATCCATTTCTCCTTCGAGGGGCACTTACTCTATTTTGCGCTTTATTGCCTTTTTGAGAGAAACCTAAAAAACTATTTAGTACTAAAATTTTAATTGATTGATCAACTTGTACATTAGGTATTCCTATCTAGTTTTACTTATATAAAGTTCATCAGAAGTCCAGAAACAAAAATAGATAGACTGGAAGATTATTAATTGACCGTGTGTAAAGATGAAAGGAATATGGTCCGGGTGCGGTCAAAAAAACTCAAATAATAGAATTATACTATTTTTATTATAGGCTCATTAAAATAGTATAATTCTATTATTTGAGTTTTTTTGACCGCACCCGGACCATATTCCTTTCAAAAATAGATAGAGCATTTCTCATTTTCTTTTTTTAATTACAACTTCCTAAATAATGATTAAAAAATTAGAATATTTCTTCTGTAATTAAAAAAAAGAAATTAAATTCTTTAACATAATTCCTGGAACTTTCCACTTGACCTGATATGAGATGTAATGCTGACTTTAGTTCAGGTCTTGCTGTCTTGTCAGTTGGCCTATTGAGAATCTGAAAATAAAAAAAATTCGTGGCCAAAAACGTAGACCATGAGGTCATCAGGTCCTCTGTCTTCTTTTTCTTCGATATTTACTTTTCCTTGTTTGTACGCTTTTACTGTTGGTAGGGCGATAGAAGGAGAATTCGACGCCTTTATCAATAAAAAATTGTTTTTTTCTTTCTTCAAAAGACCTAATATATTCTCTCATAAAACCGTTTTTTCTTTCTATTTTTCTTAATATTCCAACCCGTTGAATTTAGATGCCATAAAACTTTCTCTTTTATCTCTTACCTCTATCACTTATCTTATCAGAAATAGTATTTTATTCTACATGATTACAAAAAGATGTAGACAACACGTACCCGCCAACCCGTTATTTTGCTGGACAAGCAAGTGAGATGCGCTTGTGTCCTTTCTTGTCCAAACCAAATGTTATGAATAATTTTTTTCAAAGATTGAATGATTACTTAAAGAAACATTACTTTTTTTACTAGTCAGTACGTCAATGGACCAATCTCAGTGCTTCTCTTTTAACTTGATATGATAATGAGTATTGGTTGATGTATGGCAACGAAGTTGAAATTCTTCCTTAAACCATAAAAATTATATCGTTTTTACAGTTCTTATGCCTCTCCCCACTTCGATGATGTATCCTAAACAATAAGTTCAGTAAAAATCACACATATGCCTTTAAAACATTTACTCAATAATCAGTATTGGTTGATGTATGGCAACGAAGTTGAAATTCTTCCTGAAACCATAAAAGTTATATGGTTTTAACCGTTCGATGCTTCTTCCCCTTCGATGATGTCTTCTAAACAAAATATTAGTTTTTTAAACGCTCCTTTCTATATTCCTTTGCGAAATAAATAAACTCATAGCTCAACTTCAAAGCTCCTAATAAACAAGGAATTTCTATAAATAAAAGAGGAGTTTATAAAACGAAAATTTTATTATGGGAAGCTAAACTTATACACTTGAATGATACCTTTATTAAGGTGTTCCTTAAAACTTTGGTTAGGAAGGAGTTAATTTGGAACGTTATTTTCGATTACCTGATGGACGTTTGTTGGTATTATTTATTTATTTTTTATATCAGTATTATATCTTATTATATGTTATTATTTTCTTTATTTAAAAAAAATTAACAATTTTCTTGAAAAATGTATTTCATACTTATATTATGTTTGACTAAGCACTTTTATTAAAAATAAAATTACAGTTAACATGTATTTTTTATCACTATTTCACAATGGACTTGGAATTGTTCTTTTTTTTATTTTGTTTACATTTATTTTTTTTTTTGATGATAGCCTTTAACTAGCGGAAAGATAACTGTACAGTGTAATAAATAATCTTTATCATTGTTTGTTTTCACTATTTTTTTACATTGAGTCTCGATTAGATTACTGAATATTTCCAATGTAATTGCGTAAATTACACTCTGACCTCTTTGGTGTAGATGGTTTATTCCTATTCCTTTTCAAGATCATCATTGATGAAGTTAATTTCATCTTCGCTGGATTATGTTTTGCATAATTGAATGTTACTTAATCCCTTGGAAATCCCGAACTAGTTTAGAACTTGTAAGATTGCGCCTTAATCTTGTTTTCAACTCGTGTATAAATGACAGATAAAGTAGAGAATGAAGTGTAATATTGATTATTCCTTGGAGTGTTGTTAGCCATGTCCTACTCGTATTACGTGCCGTTCTGCATATTTTCATTCGGATCCTAATCATTTATTCGGTCGTTTTCTGATATATATTCTTCATTGTTAAGATAATGATATGTTTTCACGTGACTTTTTACTTGGGCCAAATGTTTATTAATGCCTGAGCTATCTTAATAGTGGGTGCTTTACAAACCAAAACATCTGGTACAACTGTGGATTAGCTTAATGTAGTGGAAATGAGAAACGGAGTACCTCGGCGAGTAAAATACGGGTTTATTTTTATTATTTGCGCCGGGCTCGGGTTTGAGTTGGGCTGTGGCAGGTAATTCTTTATTATGTTAAATCAGCCGGAGGTCGGTCTTGAAGTCGCGAGACCCTCCTGGGCAGTACCCATTCTCTAATAATTGGATACGAAACCTGGCGTTTCACCGTGATCTTGATCAATTCATCTTTAATGATCTTGAGATGGGATGTGCGGGGTTGAGGGAACACGTTGTAATTATTTTTTTATATATAATATTTTTTAAACTATTTGATTAACTATCTTTCCTCATGTTTGTTTATCACCTGAAAGGTTTTAACGCGAAAATGCTCGGTTAAAGTGACTTGAAATGCACTTTTAAGCAGCCCAATCTGCAATTTTTTTCCGAGAGGGGTCTACTATGGTGTTATCATTATTAAATTCATTATTTTTCTTGTTTCTTAATAAATAATTAAAATTAATTCGTGTATTGACCTATCACTTAAAATAAAATCTATAAAGCGGTCAATATAATTAATGCCTTACTGATAAGATGAAGAAAGAAAGCGCGGTCATGACCTCATCAACCTGTTAAAAGGCTCTATTAGCCTGTGATCACCTATACAGTCCATTAATATTCCTAATATATTTTTTAATTTACAATTTGTTGGATGGTATTATATGTGTTGGTAGTCTTATGATGAATCATAACAGATAACCCTTATGGCCGTAATAGATGTATGCAATACATTAAAATTAGACAGCACCAAAATCATTAAAAAAAAAAAAAAATTAATGAGCGATCCCACCTTTATTGATTGCTATCACAAAAAGCCCACGGGCTTGAGCGTCGGTTTTGGAAGGGAGGAGGGTATTATGTGGGGAAAAAATGTTTATCATGTTTTTGCTTACATCTCGAAAAATATTGATTTTTATAAAAAATGTTTTTTTTTTTTTTTTTTAATAAATACCAGTACAAAAGCGGTCATATACTGTTGTTGCTTTTTCTAAACCATCTAGTTTCTGAAATATGGACAAATAATAATAAAAATAGAGCAAATTTTAGACCCCTAACCGTAGACACCTAACATTCAAAAACAAAACAATGACCTTTTTGTATTGTTAGGCAACAGCAATACATTACGTGCGTAAAAGTCCAACGGGTACGTATCTTATATACATTTTTCTTTAGGAGTGGATTCTCCGTGATGTTTGAGCTACAACAAACTATTTCGAAATCATCGATCTCCGCAAACTTCCCAGTTTTCGCTGGACTAGCAGATTCATAGTTAATTTCCAGGACACACTTCCTTGTACTCCCGTAGAATTGGGATTTTGGTTCGAAAAAATTCAAGAAATGCTGGAAACTGTTTTAATCGATGTAATGTTTAAATATGTAATTACTTCAATATTAAATTTACAGCGTAAGATCTTAATTTGAAAAATTAAGTGTTATCAAAATGTACTTGACCAAATTTAAAAAATAAGATTGTCATCATAAAGCTAGCTAGATTATCTACAACTATTATTCATCCTTTTGGGGGGTTAGATTGATTGTATGGTTGTGATTGAACAGTTAACAAAAATGGAAAAGAAAAAAATTGAAGAATCTGGAACTTATTAGTCTTTCGCTTTGAAAATCCCCTTCAAAGAATTCTAATGTTACCGTAGTCATTCAAATGTTATAAAATAAACATTTTTACAATTATATATTTATTTTTATTGAGTTATTTTAAATATATTTAAAAAACCAAAAATATTTGAATGTAATTTGAGAGTCAGCAAAACTGGATTTTCACACATTAAAAACACCCGTTCAAACTGGACAATATTGCAGCAATTGCAATTCCTGTAAATTCTCCACCTTTAAACTATTTACTTTGCAAACCATTTCACTCACATTACCCATTGGATTTTTAACCGAAAAGTGAGTTTTTTTTATTTTGCATTTCCATATTTTTAAGGATATTCAAATTAGTTTTCACATAAATGTTTTGCGAAAATTATAAAATTTCAAAATATTAATCTTTTTTTTTTAGTTTTTTCTTTCATAACTTAGAAACTACGGGTTTTTATTAGGTTAGGCTAATGCAGCGTTCGGTCTCAATCCTTTATCTTATGAATCACTGAGTTGACTTTTAAAATCGATTAGCTATTCATCGTTACCTCTTTGTATTTAATGTTTGTCTCTGATCACATCATGATTTATAGCTTCTCTGAATCTTCTCTTAGGTATTCAAATATCCTACAATCAAATACAAAAGAAAAAAAAAAGGACTTAGGCACTGATGTTTAATAAAATTGTTATTCCTAAAAACTATTTAACGTTAATTTACATGTGATGTACAAAAAATAAAAAAATCAATCCTTGATATGACTTATATATCATAATTGTTAACAATAATTAGCATATATGTATATTGAGAAATAAGTATACAGTAGACAGAGATGGCGGTGAGGCGGGGCAGAAGAATCCATCCTTGAGCCGGTGCTGCCCGCCGCCTGGTACCAAGGTTCCCTCTCACCGCCCAGCTCCTCTCTGTTGCACTTCCAACATTACCCTGTCCATTCATCTCTTTGTATATTTATTATTGTTTACGTGTTTAAACAATATTAATATGGATACACAACTTATGTCTACTTTACTAAGTATGTTAAAATTAAAAAAATTACTCCCAGTTTCATATTTCAAATAAGGTATATTAATTTTCAAAAATACTATGAATTACTTTAAAATAGTTCACTAAGTACTATTATAAATTTATATGTAAAAATATTAAATTTTTTTTATATCTCATTCGCTCTGAAACTGTACCCTTGATGAAGGCCTGAATTATAGGCCGGTACTTAAGAACTAAATAAAAATATAGTTAGGTATTTCTAAAATTTACCTAATTTTCTCCATTGATGGCGTTGCATGTACAACCTTTCTCCTATAATCAACTTCTTTTGTTTTATTTTTCACTTTTATATTTTAAACCTTATGATTTAAACAATCCTTTGTAGTTTAGTGACCCAGAGATTTGGGAATAAGGTTTTTTTTTTTTTTTGTTTAGGCGGAGGAAATTGGCCAAAAAAACCTTATTTGCAAAATTTTCACTTGAATCCCCCAGGCCTTCTCACCTCATTAATTACACAGTGACTTTAATTTGTGCATATTTTTACAACGAATTAACATGATTAAAGATTCATTTGTTTAGCTTTTCTTTATGATCTAATCAAAACTACCATCGATTCGGACGACTAACATAATATATTACGGGGATAAGGAGGGGTGTCCCCCTCTTTTTCATGCCCTCTTCTCCAATAATTTTAAAACTCAAAAATATAATTGTAGTTAAACATTACTCAGAAAGATTATAATATTATAAATTGCTTATAAACGCTATTTAGAGAGGTCATATTTCCTAAAACGGTTTAGAAAAACTCCCCAAACCTTCAGTAAGATAAGAAAACCGGTTAAAATTGTTAGGAAATTTTTTAATTTAGCTCTTCCCCTCATTAAGTTAATGCAGCATGGCTCCTTATTGTTGGAAATAACTTTGCATTAGTTGAAATTGAACGCCCCGTTATTTGAGGCTTATTTGAGATCATGAGATTGGGAAGTGTCAACTTCAGGAACCACTCCAGCTTATCAATCGTTATTAAATAAATACCAACTTGAGATTAATTTACGAGAGTACGAAAACAGATGTTTCCATTCGACTAGAAAAGTGCTTCATATTTATTCTCTTATTGTTGATGTAATTAAATAATTATTATAGAATTTTAACATAAAAAATTCAACACGTAACTCTACATTACAAATACGTTGAATAAAAAGTATAGAAAATGGCATAGGAAGATGTTTTCCTAACATAACCCTAATAATTTTATATAAAACGTCCTTCGCTAAAGGTGCATTCAATTGTTATTCCTGCAATACAGTAACTAGGATTCGGTCGGACAATAAAGGGAATGAAGAAAAAACACTGTAATATGACAGTGAGTTGTCATTCCATATTTACTAATATCAAAAGTTTTGTTATGAAGTAATATCGTATCTTGTGCGTCAGCTCAAATAAATTTCCTTACCTGTTTGGATCTTATGACCAATATAAAAATTGTTTGTTGTATCTTCACTAAAATTGATCCGATTTAGTTTTATTTATATGACTAGACGATTTATTAACAATTTTAGGGGGGTGATGTTACAGGAAATGTATAATTTTCTTGTTATTCGAACAACTAATAAAAAGAGAGCGGATTTCCATGGGAACCTTCTTCTGATGCTTTTAAAAACATTATATGTGGCTCACCTGCGATACAACGGACACATTTTAAAAAAACGAACAAAGAAAATGGTTTTGCTGGTTATTTTCGAAATAAGTCCGACCTGAATATGACTTCCTTGAGCAAAAAGAGAACACATTCGAAAAGAGAACACATTAGAGTTGTGTTGTGGTTTCTGCAAGTTAATGTATTTGTGTGAAACAAGGAAAGTTCCATTTTTGATCTCTTGTAAGTTTCGAGTGGACAATAATTAAATAAAAAGGCTGTAATCATGTTACGCTATTGTGAATTGTCATTCTATATTAACTGAGATCTTATCTTATTTATACCTAGTGTGTATAGCGTATTTAATTTGTCTGACCAGACAATTAAATTACCACGACGAGTTAATAACAATTTAATAACGTCTATAGACATATGGTATTTTTAGTTGTTCTCTTTTCTTTGAATTTTATCTTAGTTTTAATTCTCCCATCAATAAACAAATAACAATAGTATTTTTTTTGTTGGTGATGGGAAAACCCCAGCATTTACCTGAAAGAAGAATCTATACAACTAAAAGTCTCTTTGACTCTCTTTTGTTTTAGTTTTTTATTCTATATTAATTAACCGTTAGTTTAATATTTCAGTATTTTTCAAAGTATTTCACTTTACTTTTCTTTTGTACTTGTGAACATTTTTACAATTTTCTTTTCTTTTTTTAATTACATTTTTCGTTTGTTTTTCTTCTTTTTTTAATCATATTTTGTTATTTTATAATCATGATTTAATCATATTTTCTTTTGCTTCTTCTGTAAAATTTAACCTTTTTGAGTTTTGTCACTTTGGGAGAGCTATTTTTAATTTTTCATAAAAATGTACAATTTATAGTTATCGGCGAAAAAAATATATTTCAGTCATAACTTTTCCTGTTTTTTTTTTTTTAGATATATATTAATCGTAGTATGTACTATTTATGAAACGTTACAATGCTCTAAGAAGACCACGTAAGCCAAGTATCAAAATCATTAGACACATTTCGGTGCCAAAGTCTATGGAAAAACTCGGCACTGAGTACGTGATTTAGTACAAGGGTATCGGAGACTAAATTCTTACAAAAAAATCGACATAGAACCGTTGAAAACTAAACGCATCCAATATTTGGCCTGATTAAAGTAGTTTCCTTACATAATAGTAGCGGTAAGTAAAATAAAAAATCAAGCATAAAAATCGAACCATGAAAGTTGTAAGTTATAGGCCATGGGTTGTGGTTGGCATATTATTTTTAGCACCACACGAATGGGTATTTTGTTACACGAAAGAGGGGAAAATTTGCAAGAACTTGACGACTGTCAATTTAAAAAACGGAAATCTGATTGACATGTTACAGGCCATGACTGCAGAATAGTCAGCTGATCAAGTATTCAGGGGAAGGATGGACGCGTGAACATCTCGTCTCTAATATTCGTTCGCGTATGGTAAATCTATTAATAAATAAAAATTGTTGATGGCAAAGATCCACGTTATAGAAAATATATTGAGCTCTGAACCTAGAACTCTCTAATGCTCCTGAGAACCGTTGACGTTATGTCACTGAACTAATCATTGCCTCGAAATGGTAGATTTGATATCCCCAGTATTACTGGTTAGTCTAGAAATAGATCTGTACCTTCCTAATTACTGTCCATACCGGTTCAATCTTCCTCCAGGCAAAATGGTCCTGTGCCGATTTTCTTGGTATTCATTTTTGCTATCAGATAGCTATCAGCTATTTTTGTTTCAGATACTTTGATTTATAATTTATTGTTTGTTTATAATCATCCATAGATAAGTTGTCTACTATATATATTAATCAGGGTTTCTCCAGCGATGTTCAATCAATATTTTAATCTATATTAATACTTTATATCATTAAAAAAAAAAAGTTAAACATTGGAACTACTTTCGCCTTGCTTTCTACTTTTAATAGTTTTCATCAATTTAAAGAACCTTCCAACCATTGACTTGGAATTAAAGTTCAAGTACACATGATAATATATTGAGATATCCTTCACCAGGCGGTGAAAAAACCAGTTCGGCTCAACTCAACTTAAATGGTATACCTGTTTCTCTGAACTACAGAGATACAGAAACCTTCTATTGTTTATGTTCATAAGTAATAAGAGCGGCTAGGTAAATTCTTTCATGAGTAGCCTTTATTTTTTCGTCATGTAGCAAATCTTGAAACTGTACCATATGTGTCCGATTAGAAGAATGTTTTTATCGTTCAGGACATAAATATCATTCGCAAAAAAGATCTTAGATCGTCCGAAGTCTAATTTTATAGGTCAACGAACAATATTTTGCAAAAATATATCTATAAATCACGAAAACTACTACTACGAAAATATTCTCCATAAACTACTTTGAGTTCCATTTAATAAGCTTCAATTTTCGTGTGTGATGGGCATCTGATGTTTAGATCTTCCTGAAATAAAGTAGCTGCCAGGAGATGTTAAGACAAAAAGGCGGGCCTAAGGATTTACTGTGGGGTGTGGCAAAGGCATTGGAGCTAATCACCTGCTGCCTCCTGTTTCTATTTATATTAAAATTGCAGACATTCCTATTCAACTCAACGTAAACCTGAGCTCTGAGGGCGTGGTCAGTTACTCTATTTTTGGCTTCACATTCTCTTTGAATGAGAGTAGGGTACGCCTAAGAACGAAATGTACTTACAGAGGTACTTAAGCATATTTGTGGGTTGTTACTGAGGTTTACGTTCATGCATATCGAAACTTGAAGTAATCCGTTACCTAGACATCTGTACATCTTAAACTTCCTGAGATACAGTCGTTTAATGACCAGAATGTTTTTTTAAATGACGAAAAATCAACATTTTGGTCATTTATTTTGGAAAATGTCATGGAAACTACGAAGATAATCATTACAAACTACTTTGTGGTGCATTTAAAGTCTAGAATAAAATCCGGTATTACAAATAATTGCGAAAAATAACTTTGCTGTAAAATTCGATCGCCTTATTCAAATTATATTTACCGCCATGCATTGCCCTTTCCTGTTGAAAGGGACCAGTTAATATCTCTATATCGACTGCTTAGTAAAATAACAGCCTATCTTTCTTAAATATTAGTGAAGAAAAAATAATAAATAACCTGTTGGTTTGTTTACAAGATCTGACAGGAACGATAGAAGTTAGCTAAACGGTGATAAGATAAGAGAGGAGTTACCTAAACTGTTACTATGGCTGCAAGTGGCGTTAAATACTTGAAAATTCTAAAATACTTGATGCAGGAACTACTACATTACTATCTCTAAGTAGTAAAAATATTTTTTAGAACCATAAAACTTATTTGTAATTTCGTTCATTTTTATAGAATTCATTGAAAATACTAGTTGATTTATTTTTATAGCTAGATATGGGCAAATTACACGAGTCTTGGAGGAAGGAGTAGAATGGTATGTTAAATAACTATTACATTCTAATGTCTAAAAAATATCAATGTATAAAATAATACTTGGTTGGCCAGGTCCTTCAGTACCTTCCCGTGCCTACCGTGGTCCCGGCTGTTCCCCTCTCCTAAACCACGGTAGTGAATCCTGTGATGAAGGTAACAACTGTCTTACACTTCGCACTATTAACAGTAGTTGCAGTGATTGTAAAGTGTCGTAATTTTATTTTCGTGTGATAAAATCTTGTATTATAGTTATAAAATCAATTTTATCTTTAAATACACCTAGAAATAGGGTTAACTTCAAAGTATCAAGTATTTTTACTTAGCTAGTTTCGGGTCGAATAAGAAAATTTAGGCTTTTTGAATGATAGATTAGAGTTGGCATATTTTCTTTCCGTTACTTTATTCTTGTTATTTATTGTTTAGGAGTTTTGCGTGTATATACTGAGCTTATGCGGTGATTCATTGTTTATCTTAGAAGGTTGATTGATATAGCACTATCTTGTGACAGATAAGATTGTAACTAGGTGATGCTGTGACTGTGCCTCTTCTCGCTCGTGGCCGTCAGCGTCATACCTTCACCGGTCTCTATAGTCCTGTTAAAAAAAAATTACCAATTTCCATCTTTACTCATACCACTACCCCGAACTTCTATTAAAAAAATTAATTATGTATTGAAAAATAATCGTAATTTATTGATTTTTAACCGACAATTACACAGCCACTGGGAGACCTGCCGTAGTTGCTACATAGCAAATATTTAAACGAACTGTCCAACCAGTTTTCGAGTTTAATGGTTCCATAAACTAAAAGAATATTTTAAGTATATTCGACTTTTTGATGTTTCATATTGTATCATGATCAAATATAATAAAATATACATTGTCAATATTTGATAAACTAAAAGCTTTAAAATTTAAAATAATTAAATTAAAAAAATACTATGAAAATACACGTATTCATTCTAAACTTGGAAGAAGTATAATGAAGAAAGTAAGCTTCCAAAAAAAGTGAAGCCAAAAAGGCAGGCCTAATGATAAACTTTGGGGGCGGGGCGGAGGATATGGAGCCAATCGCCTGCTTCCTTCAGTTATGTATTTATATTCCAATTTCGAACGTTCCTATTAAACTCAACGTAAACCTGAGCTCTGAGGGCGTGGTCAATTTCTCTCTTTTTTTGGGTTCACTTACTCTTTGAATGAGAGTGATGTACACCATCACCCTGATCCTAAGAACGCAATATACTTACAGAAGTACTTGAGCATATTTTTGGGTTGTTACTGAGGTTCACATTCATGAAAATCGAAACTTGAACCTGCCTTCCTCGAAATAGCGACATGTACTGAAGTTTCCTGTCCGCTATCGCAATAAAAAAAAATAAATAATAGTCCGTGGGTTTTGTAAGAGATAAGAAATTTTCCTTCAACCGAGATATCACTGTCATTTTGTTATTAATATTCGTGACATTTTTCCGGGATGTGGAACGGATAATAGTTCATGGTAAACAGTTAATCGGTCGTTCATGAACGATAATAGAAATTATTAGTGATTTTATGCATTTCTTCCTGTTGTTATTTTGTATTTTCCTCAATAAATCTGCCGATCTTAGCTTTGTAATTGACATGTACGAATATAGAAATAAACGTGCTAAAGGAAAAAAATAAAATACTGTATTAATTTATAGGAAATTAAAGTATTCATATAATTTTAATTATATATTATGCTTTAAATCTGTTCTATAATATTTTATTTCTAACCAGTATTTTATTTAAAGAAATTCTTCTCTACTTAGTAAGAATATAATTGATGCCAAGTTCAAATTTCGCAATGTCGTAAGGTCGAGAGATCACTCAATAGCGGTGTGTTCAATTGTCCTTACCTTGAACTTCTCTACAGCATTGTTTTGTTGAATAATTTTTCCAGGTATACAAAAAGATAAAAACATTGGTCATTGTTATGTAAGTGTTTCCTCGTTTACTATTTTACTATTTCAATGTAATAATTTTTCTATTTACATAAATATATAAAAATTTAAAAATGTTTAATGTGTCATTGCATAATAACTATTATGTAAATTTCAATATTTTTTTCGATTTTGCTGTTCTTTATTTCTAATTATCACGACTCTCATGTTTTTGTTTTGTCTTTTGTATGTTTTAATGGAATTCATTTTGACAAGAAGAAAAACGATATGTTATGATGGAGCCATGAAAATCATAATAGAAATAGAACTGTATTTTATCGAATATGAATGGTAATATCTAACAGAATTAATTTGAACTAGAAGCTGTTCAAGGGAAAAAAAAGGCCCTGACACAACTCAAGGAAAATAAAAGTGAAACAAAGCAGTTTATAAAGTTTCGACTTCAATTCAACGCTAACCCATTAAATTTATCTCTATATCAAAATAAACAAAGCTGCATAAGTGGTACATGATTCATTTATTTTTAATTTATTGGAGCTTTACATATATTGAAATTTAAACTGCTGGTGTAGGAGTTACCATGGAGGTTTTTCGAATCTCTTTGTCTTGCTCATGGAGACTGCATATCTGAAGTTACTTCAGAAATAATCAACAGTTTAAGATAATTCAAGAACCTCAGATTTATTAATTAAAAAAAGATCTTATCTTTTTATAGAATGGTATACTTTTTTTTCTCCTTAAGTTAGTGAGGAAGTAAAATTAATTCAAAATTATCACAATTTTGTATATATTTTTTCTTTTTGGTGTTTTCTTTACTGTTCTATAAATAACAATAGCAACACTTTTTCGCCTAATTTCCATTATTGAAATTTTTCAAAATCTAGAACTTTAGTTTATCTGAAACTCATTAGGATGCTCTTACATCTTAAGACAAAATCAATTTCCAATTATTTCTCATCATTTTTTTACTACAGCTCTTTATCTCGAAGTCTAATATTTATTTAATCTTTTGATTTGCTGCTAAAAAAAGTTGAAGATAAACAAGAATTGATGTAATATTGACCCTTCAAGGTCACATCTTACTTCTTACATCTGGTCCTTTGTATCTTCTTGACATTAATTATTAATGAACTTTTTTTTTATGCTATTTAGTAATGAATTAATTATGTATTTAATTTATGTAATAAATATGCTGATGTATATCATTTTCTTTTTCAGATCTTGAAATATAACAATATGAGAAATTCTAATTTACTGAAATGGGCCCAGAATAAGCAAAATGATAAAGGTTAGTAATTTTTATATTTTATTAATTTATTTTTTAATATTATAATTATTATTGCCTTATAAATTCTTATATGCTGTCAAAGAGGGTTTATTTTGCACTGGGTTTTGGACTTTCTTTTTCCGCATCTTTGATCAACTTACAGGAATTAGAAAAAAATGAAATTTATATCAGCTTCCTTGGTGTATGAGTAAAACGAAAAAGACCTTACTTAAAAGTATATTGATCTCTATGTGTTTTTTAAAAATCAGAATCTGGAGTTTACGGTTATTGATTTTCACCTGAAATTTAAGCCTGTAACCATCATAGAAAAGTACCAATAATAACATATTCAAAAAATTATATTATGTTATAAATTATAAAAGGCAAAAGAAAAAAAAAATATAATTTATAATGAGATTATTTTCCCCCTAAAGTTGGATCTACCATTTGGAATGTATACTTCTTTTCTTTCCCTCCTGGCCCTTTACTACCATTGGTGTTCACTGAGCAATACAAAACATTTGGTGTCGTTTTAACTATTTTTTCCCTTATGGAGCAAATTAACCCTCTTTGATCACAGTTTATATAATAATCTTTGAGTAAACATTGACAAATTAGAATATTAGATAACATCAATACTAAATAAGTTTTGTTTTATTACTTAAGATTGTATTTAAAAAATGATTCTTCCTATTTATTTAGTTATAGTTACACTACATTTTATGTTTTGGTACATTGTCTATCCAATTGAAAGTTCATATAACTTATTTTCAGGAAATAGAAACTGGCTACACCCACCAGATACTTTGCAAAAAGGTCATATTGCCTACCTCGTCAAGGTAAATGTTTTTTTAAAAATAATTTAATTATAAGTGTTTCATTATACCCCTTACTGAAAAATCATTCCTTTTATTTTTTGTTAGGCAAAGTATAAATTTTTTAAGAAAAACTAATATCTTCATTTTTATATATAGTTTCTAGGAAATACTGAAGTTGATCAGCCCAAAGGTATTGATGTTGTTAAGGAAGGCATTAGGAAACTCAAGTTTAATCAACAGCTTAGAAAAGCTGAAGGGACCAAAACACCAAAGGTTGAACTAACTATAAGTATTGATGGGGTCGCAATTCAAGAACCTAAAACCAAGGTATAAAACATTCTTCTCAATTAAAAGACAGTTATACTTTAAGTCGGTTAGTTAGTTGGAAAATATTATTGTTAATCCCACCATCTCTGGTCAGGCATGTATTTTATTACATAAAATAATATAAAAGTTGGGTGTTATTTGTTAGGCACCATTCTATTACATTGAGTGTAAATAATTGCTATTATTAAGTGCTGTATTTTTTCCTTTGCTTTGCTCTCATCTTTAATAGCCAAAATTTTAATGAATATTAATCATATATATATAAATATGATTTGCAAGTAGTTCACAATGTAAAGAATCATATCTAATATGTATATAATACTTCAGGTAATTACTCAATTATTTGCTAATTATATTCTTTTTTTTCTAGTTATTAATGATTTACCATCATTCTTTATACAAAATTATAAATTCAATAATAATGATGAGAGTTGAATACAAATGTAACTCTTAATTATTGTTTTGACGTTTAGCTACTTAAATAATAAAATTAAAATTGCCTTCAGTTTTTAGAATTTTACATAAAACTAAGGTTGGAATATTACACATATTTTTAAAAATAACATTTTTAATATTTAAAAACAAAAATTTACATTTCCCCTTAATTTTTAATCTATTCAATAACAATATTATCTTAATTTAGAGGAAATCATATTTTGCTTATTTAGTTCTGGGAAGTCATTTATCAATGTGATAATTTATCAAAATATTTTGTTTACTCCCAGTCAGGGATGTTTTATTAATCATAGTTTGTATATATTTTTTAAAGTATAAAATAATATTTTAAATTATCAAATTTTACTTATCTACTGATTCAGTTGTACAGTTCATGGACACTCTAATATACCTGATGATATGTTATTTAATCCATATAAACATTTTTGTGGAAAAAAAAAATCATTTTGAAAAGCATTAAATTTACTAATATTTATAAGAAAATAATTTTAATAATAAAATGATAGTACTGTATAACTAATATATTAGATAAATAGAAAAGAAATAAGTGACATGTTGAAATATTCATAATTAGTGCCATGTGTAAGTATATTAATGGAGAATAATTTATTTCTAAATTTTAGAGAATTCTACACCAATACCCTCTCCACCGGATATCATATTGTGCTGATGATAAAGGAGAGAAGAAATTTTTTTCATTCATCGCCAAGGACTGCCCAGATTCGGAGAGGCATGTGTGTTTTGTTTTTGTCAGTGATAAGCTGGCAGAAGAGATTACACTCACTATAGGGCAAGCTTTCGATCTAGCATACAAGTAAGCCACAAAACATTGCTTCAACTTGATAAGGTTTTATTTTATGATTATTTTTTATATTTTATGAGCCTTTTAGTTAAAAGAATGACTAACTCAATAAAATCAATCATAGTATTTTCAATTTTAATTCTGTAACAGGTTAGCGTTTGAATAAAAGAAAAGAATGTGAATTTTAGTAAAATAAAAAAAAGTAAAGAATTTCACAATTGACAACAATGTGTTTCTTAAAACTGTGCAATTAAGTAATTAAGCAAGTTCATGAAACTAAAAGGCTCTTATATATTTGAGAAAATATGAGGTGCTACCTTTGTTAAATATTGAAGGAAATTAATAAGTAGAATTTTGAAATTAAAAAATGTTACTAATTTACTTTCTAAAACCAGTTCCTATTATAATATAATTTACCCTCTTGCCACCAGAAAGTAAATATTTTGAAGCTTGTTATATTTAAAAGAAAAGAATTTCATATTTGTTTCTGAAATTTTACGCAATCCATATTTTTAAAGCCTTTGAGGATATAGTGGAAGTTAAGTATTAAGTATTCATATTTTTATCATTATAATTAAATAATAAAGCTTAGGTAATTAGCTTAATAATCATTTCATTAAAGTGTTCTATTTATTTCGAGAAATGAATAAATAGAGAGATGATGCTCTCTCCTCATCTCAACTTCCTGTTCCATTCCTATCCTCGCATGACCTAATCCAAATATCCTACAACTCCAAAAATCTCAAAAAAATTTTCCGTTCCTTTCTAATGGAATGAAATCTATTCCACCACTTTCATCAATTCCATGGTTGATATCGTCATTCTATTCTCCTCGGCATCCTCAGTTTTCATGCCCCTCTTAAGACCTCTACCTTCTGTCGCTATCCTGCTCCTTGTATGTGTCAAGAAATAAAGGACCTGTAAAGGCATACCAGAGAGCTGCAAAACTTTTGACATAAGCAAATCCATATACTTTCATGAATCCATCTCCTCTGCTTCTGACTCCAAATCAAAATGGCAACTTCTTTGAAAATTTTCTCTCTGAAAATCCTCTTCCTCATCAGTTTTGCCAGTTTCATCTTCCGAACTTGATTCATACTTTTTATCTATCACTTTTCCACTTTCTTCCTACCTCTCCTCAGTTCTAAAATTTCATTGTGATATTTTTTATAGTCATAACACCATAATTTTTGATTGGAATAAGGATCAGAAGTGAATTTTTTTTTTGTACGAATCAATTATTTTATTTGACTTAGGGATTTCTGTTATATTTGATTTGGAATAAATATCTATTTTCTTTGCTTGTGGATATAATATCTTTAATATTATCAGAAATATTAAACAATAATTAATATTTTGAATATAATTAATAATATTAAAATAATTTACTTTTTCCTTTTCTGTTCTTTTGTTCTTCTTTTATTTTTTAATTTAGAATAAGAACTAAGTTTTTTTTTTCTTGTTTACCAATTTTGTACTTATTATCCTATTTGACATTGTATAATACCATTAGAAGTGGATATTTTTTACATATGAATTTATTATTTTATTTTTATTTTGTTTACAGATTTCATATTTGTTTATATTGTGCACAATGTATAAATGAAGTTATTTTTATGTTTAATTTCTGGTTAGTTTGTTTTCTTATAATTTGTTCATGTAAGTTATTCTGAAGGACAATGTCCCAGATTGATTTTCTATTGCATTTTACATACACATAGTATCTTAAACAGACATTAAATTAATGTTCTGAAACATAATAATAATAATATTTTGAAATAATAAACAAGAAATTCTAGATCTATTACAAAAATGTATGCTTATACACCTCATATTTTTTGTTTTAACAAAATTTGTATAATTCTAAACTAACAATAGCTCTAAGTATCAAGTTTAAAAAAAAAAAAATTATGTATTTCAATAAAATATCAATTTTTTTTTTAAGTTAATAAATAAATGTTTTGTCAATAATCATATCTATATTTTCAAATTTAATTAATTTTTGTTGTGTGATATTTTTTTTTTTTTCTGTTTGATACAGTACTTGATACAAGAAAAACATTTATTTACCATTGAAGTATCCATTTATATTCCACTTCTTTTTGATAAATTTTAATATGTTTTACTAAACCAATCATTCCTCTGTTTTATTATTTTTAAAGTTTAACAATGTTATTGCAGGAGATTTGTCGAAACAAGCGGTAAAGACCTGGAAGTGCAGCGAAGAATGATGGTGTTGCAGCAACGAGTCAAGCAGCTAGAGCACGAAGCTTCTGCCCTCAGGCAGAGGCTTTCTGATGTTTTGAATGGCCAAGCCAATGTAAGTTATAAACTCTGTATCTACTTAATTTTGTATTTCCCCAAACTGTATAAGTATTTATAATCCCTACTTCTAAGCCTAAACATAACAACAAATGAACTCTCAAAACAATACAAGTTTTAGGACTTCTAAAGATTATCCTAAAGTGAAGTATTAAATTCTTTCATTATTAGTCATTGGATTAGGATTCATGCAAAAATATTAGTAGGAATTCCTATGAGATGTTTTGTGTAAATAGGGTGGTCACATTGATTGCAAATGTAGTTGTGGTATAGTTAACAATTGTTCTCAACTAAAGATGTGTGGGCTTGTTGACTTGATATCTATCTCACTTTCCAGCAATAAAGTTTCTTTTGTTAAGAAATCCCAGCAGCTGGAACTTCTGGATTCGCCAACGTTGAATACTATTCTCATTATTTTATATTTCTCTTAACTCATTCTAGACTGATTGCACAGTGTGTGTGAAATTGATTTCCGAGGCTATAAGACCAGTTGCACACTGTGTGTGCAATAATAATAATGAGCATTTATCAGGTATTGTGAGTAAAGTATTTTAATAATCATCAGTATCTAATAATCAAGGTGAGACTTTTTTTTAATAGTATCTGTAAAGTATAGAAAACAATTTTGGCATTGGTTTTGTTGCATACAGATTTTTGAAATCTTCATCTTTAGGAAATATCAATGTAGGAACCCATATGTATCTAATCTTCAGTTTTTCAAGTCTATCACCAACCGTAATAGTATTGTCTTCTATTCATACCTTGTTTTATTTTACATTGAATTGCGCACTTGGTATTCAATCTGCTCCTCACAAAAAAAATATTTTTGAGGAGCGAGCTGCATTCACAGTATGGAATCATTTTATTTATGCGAATTCACTTACGAATTTGCTGATTTCTGGGGATTGTGTTCGAAAAAAATCTGTTATCTCCAATGGGTTAATATAAATCTGTTTTTTAGATTAGATTAACTTCTTATAATTTACAAGATTGAATATATTATGAAACAAATTTCAAACAAGTACTAATGGAAAAACAAAATAATTTGGTCTCATAGAAATGTATTCACGATTTGGTAAGAGAATAAAACAAACACTGTAACCACTCCTCTTAACAATCTGTTTGTTTAATATTTTTATTGGCTTATGTATTGCAGTCTTTGAATCTTATTAAATTTATTGAATTGATCAGTTCACACTGTTTTGAGTATACTATGAGGTATAGTGTGAACCTCAAATCTGCAAATCTGTTACATGGATGATCCTGTCAGTTTGAGTTTCAAAATGACCCTATTCAGTTGAAGCAACATATTATTTAGATCGTTGGAAAAGATGAAAGGTCGGTCCAGAAACAGCTTAAGATATATCTGTCTTTTATTTTGCCAATATTGAGCTTTGATGGCAAAAGCCACCTTTATTTTGTTTCTTGTATAGCTAAGGCATATATTTTATATGGGCTCTGGAGTGTTCTCGAGGGTTTATTTGAATTCATCTATTGTATCACGTGATTTCATTTGAGTTCATGTGACTAAGAGTAGTTACATTGTTTGCAAATATTTTGGCAGCAACTGCTTATACAGAGAAACTTCTCTGTATAAGAATCCGTTCAAAAATTTATTTATAAAATCTCATCAGAAGTTGTTTTATTAAATTTTCTTAACAATGTAACTGCAGCCTTATCTAAAAGTAAATTTAATAATGTATGTAACTAAAAGTAATAATTTAATTCTCATGTATTTTCATTTTTAGGATTTGGAAGGTTACATGAGGCGGAATAAAATAAGCAATATGCTTACGGTATCTCAGTCAGAAGATTCCACAACTACAGTCAATTCTATCACTCCTACTTCTAATGGCACTTCTGATACTAATGGTACAGTTTACTTTACTATTATATTTAATACTTTATTTAGAAAGTGAAGTTGAAGTTGGAATAGCATCATTATAAAATTAAGACTATTGTAAATTTGTTATTGAAATAATTTTCTCCTGGTGATGTATTTCGGACACCTATGACTTCCAACTGGCTCTGGAAGTATATTGGCACTGTAAAATTTTGTGATATTGACATCATTATTTTAGTTGCCTCAAAAATGCATTTATTAAATGTTTGGGAATTAACATAATTGTACTTAATTTTGCCATGTGAGTGAAGATCCATTGCTATAACCCACATACTTATTCATCTTTCCTTCCTGCAGAATAACAAAACATTTTTCAGGTGTGATTTAGAAATGCATACATTGCAACCCCTGAAGTATAATGACAAAACTGCACTTTCCTTATATTTAATAATTCCATCTGTTCATTTATATCTTTAACATATGTAAGTCATATATTTTGTCAAATGTCAATCTATTTATTTTAATATACAAGCAGTTTTCTATCAAAAATCAATATGTCCACTTTTGGAAAGTTATTACTTATAAATTATTGTGGGAGCATTTCATGATAAGTTAATTTGGTATTGAAAACGTTGATTTGTAACAAATATTTAACAGGGGAAATATAATTTTAAAATAAATGTTTCTGGTGTAAAATTTTAACTTGACAAAAAACCATTTACTTTTCAGAAGTGACTACTTTAACTTTAGATAAAAGTTTTCTCATTTGTATTTGCAAGTTTATATGACCCATTTCTATTTGTTCCCAAGTTTATATTCTATACTTAACTTTTCTAACTACTTGTATGAAGCCTATGTGTTATAAAGTGAACCTAATTGTTTTAATTTTTTTCTGAGAGTTGAAAAGCATTGTAAATTATAGACTGTGGACCAGCAAAGAAAATTATTCTTTATTTGATCAGAAAAAATAGTTTGAGGATGTTTGTTTTGTACCTCCATCCAAAATTTTGATTTACAATAAATAATACAGTACATCTAGCTATAAAATAATAATTTCTATAATCTAATTCTCATTAATTATTTTTCATTCTGAACAAAGAGTTTTTATGATGCATAATAAACATTGATTAATTACATTTTCATAATTTTTCTATTCTCAATTTCTCATTTAAGTTGACTGTTTTATTATAATTGGTGGATGATAGTTGACTGCGATAGGAGAATACATATAATCAATCAGATCAGGTGATATAACAAACATGTGGTTTCTTTTTTAATGTTAGTGGTTATTTTGTCGTATCACCTTTACTGATTTCTAATATTTTTTTTTCAATAATTTATTTATTGTTATTTACAACATTATAAAAAAATACAACAAGTAAATTTGCTGTAAGTGATATAATGACATGATACAAAAATGTGGAGAGTCTACCCACTGATAGAACTCCAATTATTTCTAATACTAAATTATTAAATAACATTGTATTAACATTCATTATTTATTTTAGGATTGCTCCTCAACTTGAATTATAGTACTAATAGTTCTTCAAGTAGTACTAATTCGTCTGGTTCCAGTCCAGGAGTTCCTCCCGTCCCTCCTAGGGCTTTTGAAAAGAGTGCATTTATTAGGTAAGATTTAATTAAATTCGATTTTTTTTTTTTTTTTATGTAAGGTATATAGGTACATCCCGTACCTTAGAGGCATATATTCCTGAAAGGATGAAGGTGGACATATTTCAAAGAATAAAAAATAATTATAATTACAATACCTCAGTAATCAGGATTGTCTTGTAATCTGAAGCATTTAATATAAGTATAAAATAATGAATAAAATAAATAAATAAATTAGATTTGTGAAGATTTGATATATTCAAAAAAGGTTGACATTCACATGGTCAACTTACACTGAGCAGCTTAGTGTAAGTTGATTAGTCAGGTGTGATCAACATATAAATTGGAAATCTGTAGGGCAAAAGAAGAAAAGGAACCATTGGTTTTTTAAAATCTTTTTTTGTAGACAGTTGTAACACAAAAAAAATTGTCATTTCAGCCTGCTAATAGGTTTTCCTCCACTATCACCATTAGCTTGACTAGCTCCACTATGAGAGCTTGTTCACAACCCCTTCAAATTAGTGGGAGACGGCAGCTGTGACCAAAAAAGCACAATAAATTTGTCATCTTTTGAAATTTTCCTTTTTTATTGTTACAGTGAGATACCTGCTGTCGGAACTAAATTAGAAGGATTGCTTTTAGATGAATTAGATGATGATTTCAATCCGAGAGCATTTGAAAATTCTAACACTTCCCCGACTACTAACGGAAATCCTCCTTTATGTAAGTATATTTTTAATTTTCTGTAATGATCATTGATACTTACATTGTGGGATTTGATTTTCTCTGAACGTATCGAAAATAGATTTTATGAAATAATTTATTAATCATTTGTACATACATCTTTTCATTAATTCATTTACTGTATCATAATAAATTTTATATATTTTTTCCCAGTGGCTCCCCCACCAAAGCCTCCAAAGAAAAGACCTGAGCCTACTGCATCACCGACTTTAGATTCTGACCCATTTGGAATGGGGGATTTTGGTAGCGCACCGGTCGATTTGGAAAATGCAATTGGTCTTCTTGATAAGAGGATATTAGAAATGAAGGTAAGCTCTTAAAAAGATTATATTCAGTATAACATTCAAACAGTACTTAAAATAGTACATTTTAACTGTAGCACACAATAAATTTCAGATGTTTTGTATCATGTACAATGTGACCCATAATGTAATTTTAGTTTTGCACACAAAATTATTTCAAAATTGAAGGAATATAGTTGTTTATGAATGAATTCAAAATTAGCAGTAGACAAAAATATATATTAAACTATTTATAAATTTACCTAATCAGATCAGAAAGATAATATATATTGTCATCACATTCATATTTTCATCAAAACTTCAATAAAAAATCTCTAATTTGAGGTAAAAAAAAAAAAATGGTGTTCCTATAGTTGGCTGTAAATGTATTAATAGGAGAAGTTAATTGGAAAATTGCATGCAGACAGTAAATTGAATAGCAATAATTAAATAAGATATACAGTAGACTATTCCAATTAAATAACTTAATTATAATTATTTTAATGCTATTTCTGTCACTTCCTCGTTACCAAATATCTTTGTATTCTTGTAGATTATTAACGGAAAAATGTATACTTAACATACTTCGATTTTATTTATATTATTTTGACTTCTTTCCGTTTTGCATGCGTAAATGTATTTTCCTCAGCAGCCCTATATTTCCAAAATGAGCCATCCTGTTTGGCCTAAATTTGGAGAATGGTGGGGATTAGTGTTTTCATAGTTAAGAATTAATGTCATCAAAATCCGTCAACTGCTTTTGCTTTACCATGCGCAAAAGCATTTTTCTTGACACTCCTGTTTAAAGTTAATTTTGTTCTCCAAAAACAAATTGATAGTTTTTTATGTTTCTATTCATTTTTTTACGTTTTCTTTTTTATTAGTACTGAATTATTATTAATAAACACTTTTATTTAGTTAAAAATTATAATATTTAAGTTTTGAATTATAAAATTATTTTAATTGGTTATTACAAAATGTTTCTTCCAAATATCTCCAAAACATGAAATGATTTTTTTTATCCTATAATGTTTAAGACATTTTCATTTCTAAATTAGTAACTTTTACTAATTATAATTTATATTACCAAATTGATCAAAATATTTATATTAAGTATAAATAAGGTGAATTTTTATTTCAGTTACTTTAATATAATCAAATTTTTAATTTCAGGATGGATTTAGCAGAGGACTTTCAATTGGAAATGATGATTTTTCTCTCGAATCTCTAGATCCTCTGAGAAAGTAATGAAGAAGTGAATGAATGAATAGAAAAATTATCTTGCTTGATTATTAATACAATTATTGTAAAAAAAAATTATTAATTGTAACAACTAAAGATAAAAAAAAGGAAGTTTCTTGTTGTTATTATGCAACCTAAATCTATTTATTACCCATGTGATAAATATTATTATGATTTATTTCTATTTACTGTTTAATTTGTGTGTGTAAATAACATATGTGCTTGTGTTATAATAAGATCTGAAAGTTGTGTTCAATATTAGGGACCAAATCTATGAATTAATTTTTTTTTTTTTTACAAATGTGTATATTTAGAATTTGTATATAATCTAAAGAGATATTATTAAATCTTTATTAATATTATTGCATTGTGCATTAGTTTATAGTGTTGTTATTTAATAAGATGTAACAATGATAAGTTGAAGTATTAAATATATATAAACATATGTTAGTTTTTATTTGTTTTCATATCACACAATCACTCACTTCTGGATGGAGACATTAAATTTTGAGTTAGGATAAAAGCTGTAATATAGGTTTGGTAAGCAGCCTCGGGTACAGTATCATCGAATCAGTAGAAATGTTTCTGTGCCGAGTTCTCAGTATCTTCTTTCTCTTCTATACGGTAACATGTGGATCTCTGACTGCTAAAAATCTATCTCAAGAAAATATCGGCAAGTACTTTGACTTTTTTCTTACGTACATAAAACTAATATTAAGTGCATTAAGTCCTGTGCCCTTGATAATTCATTATAAAATTGTCAATTTTAGGATAAGTAATTTTTAAAATAAAAATCCTAAAGGTTTGATGCTCTAAATGAAGCGATATATGTATACTAAAACAAATAATAGATGTGTTAACTGCTGCATACCTACACAAATTTAAACCATTTAGATGCTTTTCAAATTTTAAGAAAAAAATAAAATAACTTTCTAACTTTAAAGATTATAATCAAAGATAGTTACTTATTATATTATCTTGGTATATTAATAACACTGAATATTGAATAATGAACACTAAAAATAAAAGGAAGAGGGTTCGGGTGCAGTCAACGTTGGCTCAATATAAATGGTTTAATCAGTATTTGAATTTTTCCCACTCTCACACTAACTTACAGTTCATTAGCCCTGATTAGGCGAAACTAATGTACTATGAAACTCCTGCATGTGAGGCGAAACGTTGGCTCAATACAAATAATTTAATCGCTATTTGAGTTTTTCTTTTACTGCACCCGGACAATGTTCCTTTTATTATTACACACGATCAATGTTATATTATAGCCAATGTTCTTTATATTAGTTAAAAAAATTTTGGAAAGTAGTTATCAACGAAGATTTGTATTAATCAATGCAGTTTCAAGACAATGGTGGTCTAGTCCAGAAACCTTTGATGGTGGTATACCCATGATCTGAGAGTGCAGATCTGTGGATTGGGGTTATCTTTGTGGTAAATGAGATTATGAAATAGTGCATCCACTTCAATAATGCATTCCAACATCAATAATGTATTAGTCTTTGACAGCTACTACAGTTTGCATTATTTGTCTTAAAATCTATTCATACACTATTTCCCCTACTCCTAGTGGATCATAGGCCATCTAAAGTGAGTTCCATTTCATCCTAAGGCCTTCAATTTTCTTTGTTCAATTTCTAAACATTTTTCATTCCCTAATATTTTAATAATAGGATATCTATTTTAGTGTAATGAAGAAAACTAAAGATTATTTTTTATAGTGGAAAGGCTCCTTGTATGTTTGGAGTATCCTCTGTAATATAGGTTGTTTATTCAATAAATTATTGTAGTTGAAAATCAATTACATATGACCTCTGCTTACTTAAGCTGGCTTTATACATACATTAAATAAACATATAAAGCAATGTAAAGTACTTATCTAAAATATAACGAATATAAGTACTCCTACAAGAGCCTAAAGGAATTATTACAATTTTACCTTAAATGGTAATGATTTACTATCAATTTTATTTCCTGTTTCTCTTATTAAAAGTTTAATCATATTTTCAATAGGTAAATTTCTCATTAATTTAGTTCTACATTTGTAACAATCTCTTATGGAGTATATATAAAACATGTTAAAAGCCTAACTCTTTTTATCCATATAAATGTTTAATTTATCATTACAGAACTAATCTAAGTAATCTACTACTTATTACTTAAACCAGAATTCAATTTGTATACTAATATATTATTTGTAGTTTCTTACAGATCTTTTAAAACAACACAATATTCACTCAACTAATTTAACAAAGCCAAAGTCAAATAATAATTCTTATTAAAAACAATATTTTATTATTATTTTACTATTTTACAGATTATTAAGTTAATAAGAGCTTAAAAGAATGTACACATATTCATCCATAATAAATAATAACTAATTAAGAACACGCTCTAATAAATACCACTATAAAAATACCCCCCCCCTGTTAATTACGATCAAAAGATGAAATAAAAAAAAGACGATAAAATAATAATTCAGAATTCAAGAATGATAAAATAATAGTCCTATTAACTGTCCAGAGATAGCAGCACAAACCAATGAAGGTAGAAAATATTAGTTCTAATTAATATCACAAGATGTCAGCACCATCCAGACAGCTGTTTCGGAAGTCAAAATATATTAGAAAATATTTAAAATAGTAGTTCAGCTAGCTGCCTAAAGGTAGCAGCACAAATCAAGGAAGGTAAAAAATAATAGTTCCAATAACTGCCGCAAGATGTCAGCACCATGCAGACAGCCTGAAGCCTGTCAGGAAAATTTTTGTTTTGTATTAGGAGAGTAGGAGTTTACAAGAGCTCAAAAATAAGGTCAATGACTAGAGCCCGTTCGAGTGAGCTCCTGTTAACTCCTACTTTCCTAATACAAAACAAAATTTCCCTGCTAGACTTCAGGCTCTCTGCATGGTGCTGACATCTTGCGGCGGTTATTGAAACTATTATTTTTTACCTTCCTTGATTTGTGCTGCTACCTTTAGGCAGTTAGTTGAACTATTTTTATAAACATTTTCCATCGATTCAGGTAATGGCTGTTTGGATGGTGCTGACCTCTTACGACAGTTATTAGAACTACTAATTTTTAGCTTCCTTCATTTGTTTTGCGATCTTTATTCAGCTAGTGGAACTATTTTAAGATTCTTGAAATTTTGAATTTTCATTTTATCGTATTTTTTCTAATTGATTTAACTGGATTAAAAACACGTCATATTTGTTCTAGTATATTTACTTCTGCGTGTTCTTAATTAGTTATTATTTACTATGGATGACTATTTGTACTTCCCTTCATCCTCTAATTAGCTAAATAAACTGTGTAATATTAAAATATCATTATAATTTTGTTTTTAATATATATTATTATAATTTGACTTTGATTATGCTAAATTAATTCTACCCTTCTGAGTATGAATATTGTATTGTTTTAACATATCTGTTAAAACTTCAAGTAATATAAGAAATTAATCCTCATTTCAATAATAAGGAGTAAATTTGTTATGTTATGATAAAATAAACATTTACAAAGATAAAGGGACTTAGGCTTTTGATATGTTTTATCAGGACATATGCTCCATAAGCGTTTGTTATAAATGCCGAAATAAATTATGATGAGCAATTTCTCTACTGAATGTATGATTAAACTTTCAATAAGAGAAACGGGAAATAAGGTTGATAATAAAATATTACAATTTAAAATATATTATAATTTGATTTAGACTATGACAAAATAATTCCTTTTTCTATCACTTTTTTTTACAATTTTATACAGGATAAATAACGATAACATAATTGAATTCTGATTTTACTACTATGTTGTAAATTGTTTTTCTCATAAAAAATTAAAACAATTTGTACAGATTAAGAAAGTTATATCTTTAACATAGTTCTATATAGAATATATATCCCAAAAATCTTGTTATAGATAAAGATGAGTGTTATACTTAAATCTCATTTACCTACTATATGAAATATAGTAAGGAGTAGTAAAGGAAGTTTTCACCATAAAGATCCTACCCACCTTTTTATATAGATAACACTAATTATATGTTTGAATATGCAATATCCTTCTAAGAGTTCATATTAACTACCTCAATTCAAAAGCTAACCCCTCCCAGATACTTCCTATCAGACTGTCCTGACATTATTTCTGTTTCTGTGGGTTATAACATTCCGTAATATTATCAAATTACTGCTATAATTCACAGTCCATTTCCATTTTTTATGTTTATTCAAGAAATGAGCAAATCTACCAATGGGATCTCTTCACTTGAGGTCAGTGCCTAAATCCGCATAAATTCCAATCAGGTTACTTAAGTAAAGTTGGCCTCAATCCTCTAAATTTTTAGTTCTCTGGTAAAACCCTGGGAGTTCAATATTTTCTAGATTTCTCAATTATTTTAAGAAATAGTTCTGATGTTTAAGACATGGAAAATACCATTCAACATTAGCACTTTGGTTAGCAAGGATAATTTAATAATTATTTTAGAGTCCTCATGAACTCTTAGGGAGACTAACAGAAAACTTCAAAAACAGCATGTTTTCCAAAACGTTTTACTCGAATATTTCCATACTGAGAAGTTGTGAAAATTAAAAAGTCTTTCAGTGCTAATAGCCACCATAAGAATTCTAGACTCCTGAATTATTTTTAGAAACATTCCAGTTGCTTAAGACACGAAACATACCATTCAAAAATACGTGCGGCTTTTGTGTAACTATGACACCTTTTTTTCTATTAATTTTAACAATTTGATTGTTGAGAATAATTGTTATAACGCTTAGGGGTGCTAGCAGAATTCTCAACAGAACTCACGAAGAAGGACAGACATTTTTGCTGAAATGTTTCCAAACTAAGAAGTGGTGAAAATTAAATATTCTGTGAGTTCTGACAGCCTCCCTAACAAGTTTCCTATTACCTTCAGCGATTTGTTTATTAGGTATACTTTTTAGAACTCATAGGGGGACTACCAGAACTCTAAAAAAAAAAGTGGAACTATACAGGCCTAGAACTCCTCCTGTTAGGTTTAACGCATTGTTTCTTAGTGATAATTTTAAGTCTTGCGGTGGGAAGGGATCACAAGAACTCTAAACAGAATGTTGGTTATTGGTCAAACTTTTAACAGTTCTGTTTATCGTTCTTTACTTCTTTCCATTGCTCCCGCTATTAGCTCACCGACCTCTTCCACATGTTCCTGGGTCGACCGAGGTCTCTTTGGAATCCAACCAAAGGCATACTTCTTATATTTCCTTATGCTGCAAACAATCCACGTTCATTTCTCTTTGTTGATCACTATATCTATGAGCTTGAGATCAGTCCTCTGTTCCAGTTCTTTGCTTGAAGTAATTTCAGATCATAGGATGCCTAGCATTCTCCTTAGGTTCTATGTACAAATATAAAATAATTTGAAGTTTTTCGGTGTTTCTTTGGGTAGTCTTCTAAGTTTATGATACAGACAGCAATTCTGATAAGATATTTGCTTTAAACAGACTTCATTTTGTATTCTGGAGGACGCCCTGATTTTCCTAGCACATGTATAGTTTGAAGAATGATTCGTTGGCTTTGCGAATTCAGTTTTTTTTATATCGTTTTTTACGTACCACCCTATTAACTGACAATTTATCCCTCAAATAGTAATTATAAAGCTCTATTATTAGCATAACAACTTTTAAGCTTTCATTGGCCTCAAAACTATGTAGATTAGTCCATACCATAGCTACTTTTTGAATGTTTTTTTAATTAACTAAAGTGCATAAATCAATACTTTTATGATAGGCTTTAACATGTGCTGTATTATATTTAAAAACTAAACCCAATGTTCATTTTAGAAATACAGCAGGAAAAGGTTTGCAGACTGGACGGTATTACAAAAGTAGAATCAGAATCAATTGATTTCTACAACGACACAGACCATACTCCTACGTTTTCCGGTGAAGCATTTGAAGAATCCAATAACACATTTAGTGACGATTCTTTATTTGACGATGATCGATATGGTCACGTGATTGAGAAGTTCATCAACGAGATGGAGATATTTTGGCAAGGTGTGAAATCGCACATCGCTGACGAAAAAACTAAGTCTAAACCAAGAGGTAAGATCTTTTTGTCATATTGATATATTTATAGTGCATAGCTAAAATATCTTGCTTAAAAACATATCTGTTTTTGATATACGGGGAGGTGATTTTACTGGTCACCTCCCTACAGTATTGAATCTATACGAACTGTAAGAAATGCTAAATATGTCTTTTGATATTAATTGGTTTTTTTACAGGAAATTGGTGGCAAGGAGATACCGAAGATAAATACAATCTAATGAAATATCAGTTCTATCAGAACGTACCTAAGGAACTACCACAAAAGGTGAAAGACATCATCGACCAATATGAAATGAGGTACAACGACCTCATGTGGTCTGAAATCGAGAACATGATATTAAAGCAGCTAAGCCAAGATGAGAATAATATTGAATCTGAGTCGGTGAGTAATAATAAAGTGAGCTGAGTCAAAAAAATAGAAGTCATTTCCCATACATGAAATGAGCTATTAAAAAATAAACTATTTCTCAAGTTTCACAGATAATTATAAATAGAGACCGGATTTTCGAGCAATTGCACTTTTGTTTCCTGGCTCCTTATTCTACCAAATCTCGACAGAAATCAGAATGATGGAAATGACATTTCAATAACACTAATTGGAAGATTGTGGATTGAACGAGTGTAGTATCAATTTATTATTGCAAATCTCGGGATTATTACACACAATTATTCATTTCGAGCAAGATTATAGCATTTTGATTTTAGTTTAATGCTTGTACAAAATGTCTCATATGCATACCAGTATATACTTATTTCAATTTTATTTTGTTATTTTTGAATTATTTATTATGATGAGTAGAATTAAACTTGACAAATAAAGAACAATTAAACATGAATGATTAATGTTCTTGTAATTCAGAAGTTAGTTCGGTCAATTATAAATAAATATCTCAATAATAAGCTTAATATTGTTTTAACTTCGATTTCTCCTCCGCATCTATCGTACGTTCTTCCGTCTGACTTTTTTAGTAACTTTAAACTACGACAAAACTGTACATACCAATATATTTTTAATCAAGCATTTTAAAGTTTTTTTACATTGACTTACTAATTGCTAGGTCTTTGGTTAATACTATATTCGTGTGTACATACACGATTGAAAAACTAAGTGGAAGAACATGCTATGAGAAATAATAAGAGAAATTAAAAAGAAATCTCTTTTACATACTCTTCCACATTTTTTTTAAAACTTTAGGTAGTTTTTAAAAATTGAAAATTGAATTCCAGATTTCATAATTAGAATTTAAAATCATGTAATTCAATTGTTTTCCTCATAGCACTTAATGAATGTAGAGAATATTCAAACAAACTTAGGTGAGCTTTCCATGTATTAATAATAAAAAATGAACATTAAAGTTTATTATTTCAGGATTTGGATGTTTAATACATATTTTGGGTTTTCGATGTAGGATTTTGCACATTTTAGGTTTCATTGCTCGAAAATCCATCACTAATTATAAATTTAAAATAATTAAAGTTATGTAAAAGTTATTTATTCAACGTGATATTTTTTTACAGGAACCTTCTTGCGCCGCTAAAACAAATGTAAATGAAAAAGTAGAAGATCAAAAGAAAGAAGGCACTAAGGGTAATTTATTTTTCTACAATTAACACCCATGTAATTTTTATATCAGTATGGCCAATACTTGAGTAGTTGACCTTTCTCCATTGGAGGCTACCTTTCTTGTGATATATAAATGCTGTATGTTGTTAACACGCATCTGTCAACAAACAGGAAACAACTCACACCGACCGGATGAAATTGCCGTGCGCTACCATGATCGAAGTTCACTCACTAATATCAAACCAAATCCATAATGGCTTTAAAATAATGAATCTTACAAATATAATTTTTAAGAACAAGTAAAATTCTTCAAGCCTTACTTGAATAAAATGGTTTCCAAGGCTCAGTACACAACCATGTTGGCTATAAATACAACCTTGCAATAACGAAAAAATTTCTTTGTGGTAGAAACGACAAATTAATTATATTTCAATCTTTTACTTGACATGAGGACTTTCCCTTAACTCCCCCAGATCAACATTTTTTTACATTACTAAATTTTCATTCTTCTCTCGGGTAAAAACGTTTTTATTGAATTCAGGTCTTAGTTGAAAGTAAATTAAATTAATTTCTTATTCTGTTAAAATATCCTGTTAGGTTAGAATATTTAAAAATATGTCAATAAAAAATTAGCAATGTCCTTGACAAGAAATAGAAATTTTAATTACTTCCGGGATTCTGAAATATTGTGGCTACCATGAAGTTCTTAACATGGTCATTGTTTTCAGTCTTACTCCATTCACAGAAGCCGGTATAAAAGGGGAAACAACAGAATATTTTGAATTACCATTGTCGTAGCTTGATATAGTTTATGCCCTTTAATAAAAATAAACATAATTTTGTACTTTATTACGACTAATCATTATTGCCCTTATGAAATTAGATTTCAAAATTAAAAATTGAACAGAAATTCAACACTAAATAAATGATTTTCTAAAGTTCATTTTACAATGGTCGTGATCGTCAGTAGATTTATTTTAATGGTATCTCTTTGGCCCCTGGTAATGAGTGCTTAAACTTCCAATAAATTTGTACTTATAGAATCTGAATTTAAATTATGCTTGATTGTGGTTTTATCTATGATCTAACCAAAGTACTATCAAATTTAGATTTTTAGAAAAGAGCTCTTTGTTGAAAATCTTAGTTGCTTGCTGTTGGGACCTGAAAATTGTTCGTTGTTTGAGTCTCTCATATTGTAAAAATCCATAACCACTGCGTCGAATTGAGAGCGACGGCCGTCCTTCGTGCTTGGGTTAATTAATGGACGAATGATTTATCTTTAAAGAGCTTCATATTTGAGAGATAATACTAACGATGTAGATAGATTGCTTCGTTATTTGAGTATATAATCTATTATATCAGTAAATAGGGGCCTTTTATAAACGCATGTTTATCCACTAGAACACTGCCCACTCATAAGACTTTCCTAACAATTCTTTGTTAAGAAATTAGTATTTAAATTATTTATAAATACATGTTGTAATTATGCCCCCCTCTAGGTACGCCCATGATTTTAGCTTAAACACTGATACTTTGAGGAGGCACAATTCAAATCAAAATCTTTTTTTACAAAGCTGCAGGTGGTTCAGTGCATCATGGAGGAATTCTGCATCATACCTCAACTTAACTAATATGAAATTAAAGCTCCTTGAACAAGAAAGTTTTTCTAAACGTGGAAAATTTGTAGTCCTGTGCGATACTGATAAAAAAAAAATCGGGAATAATAAAAACTGAATCATAAAACTAGGGTTTATTAAGCCCTCTTTAAATGTTTTTTAAAATGCAAATTTTACTCTCTTTTAAAGAAAATGTTGTCTAGTTTACTGCTATATTATTACTAAATGTATAATCAAATAACTTATACAGTTTTTTTATTTATTGCTCCCTATTAAAAAAAACAACGGAACTAGATAAAAACAAAAATATCAACCTTATTCTTCTCTGTATGCCCGCTTTAACTTCCTTAAATATAGCTAAAGACTTATAGGATAGTTACACTGTAACTGGATCGTGATGTGGTTTCTCCAGAGAATAAAGAAATAAAAAAAGTCTTCCTCAGCAAAGACATAGGTACTTGTCGCCCTGCTGACCCTGAAGCCATAATTCATAATCTAGATCGATTCACGCGGTCTTTGAACTTAAGTATTTCAAGGTAGGTCGGTGAGAAGGGCATTGCCGCATTTCCTCCTAAGTGACTTATTTTAAGCAACAAATGCTATGTTACTGCATTTTTGATTTAATAATTCAAAACGTTATTGTGCTAAGAGTGTATTCTAGTTTAATAAATAGTGTTTCAGAAATTTCATCAGGTTGGTTTTCTACTATTAGCATCTGGCTTATCTTTATCATACATACTGAAACAGATTGTCTACTCCAATCATTGTTAACATTCTAATTACAGTCCTTATATCCATAAACAAGTGGTAGGAATAGGAGAGTGATTGTGTGATGGATGGGGTATTGAGGAATCAATAGTAATAAACTAAATGATACTTAAGTATGTAACTCAGAAGGCGCTTGTTGGCAGTACTCCATTTATATAGCATACAGGATATTATATTATCCATTTATATACCACATAACATATGTAGTGTTATAAATATGTCTTGATTGGGAGTGTAATTGGAACCTCCAAAACTGCAAGAGCATTAACAGCATTTTTAACAGTATTCTTCGTCAAAAGATAAATATTTGAATTATTTAAAAATACATATGTATTGTTAAACATATAATATGTAAAATAAATAATAATATCCCGTAACTTATGAGAGGAAACCAGGGTTTCTCATATCAATAAATCTTACTACACCTGATCAAGCATGCTTGAAGAGGACCTGATAGCTAGCGGGCTAGGAAGAAGATCCCAGAGTGCTTAGTTCAGAAGGTTGTGGGTTCGAATCCCAATTGGGTCACTCGATATTAATTAACAACGCAATCTTGAAATTCCCACTCCGGAGCTTTGTAGGTCCTAAGAAAGACTTGAGACAAAAAAAAATGCTTGAAAAAATTATACTTTTAAGTAGGACTCAACCTTTGACTACTGTGAGCTCTTGGAAAATCACATTCTTCGGAACAGCCACCCCAATATACATCAAAACGAATCAAATAAACTTTCTTTGTTTTGTTTTGAAGAATATTACACTGTTTTTTACAAGAAATGTTATAACTTATACTTTAATTGTATGTAAGGGACGATACAATATGACACCTCGTAAATCCAACAAAATCAACAGTATCTTTTTTATAGGAAAAAAAACATTCTAGAGACATTTAGTCTTGAACATCGATTTTTATGACACCTATGTAACTTCTTGATTTGTAGAATTCTTCCGTGTATATATCTAGAATGGAGACGTGACGGCCGTGCAGATTGGGTCGCAGGTCCCAGTGCTCGGTTCAGAACGTTGTGGATTCGATTCCCACCTCGGATAGTTAACATTCATTTTTCGGCGGTCCCAAAGAATGAATCTTGACACTCCCAACTTGGTTAGCACGCGGAGACAACCCAGGTAGCCGTCACGGGTTGGCAAAAAAGACCGCTAGACCCACTTGCAGGACTTCTCTCCCCCTCCAAATACCAGTACCAGTACCAGTATCTAGAATGACGCGTTGATTTTCTATTTTTTTTTTTAGGGATAAAAAGCTTACGAGGTGTCATAGCTATAGCCAGGAATCATCAGCCATGTACTCACGTGTCCGGGCAATTTTTTTCTGTGGAAAATAACCTGTACCAGTAATTACATTGACTTTTTTTTTACGGTCTGATGATATGCGTTTTTTCAATAAAATGTTACATAAATATCTTAATTATAAGTAGAAACATAGGCGAATTAGTTTGATAAAATGAAATTGTTTATATCATAGCAAAATTGAATGTCAGTGTTGGTACACACTGCATTCAACTCATTTTATGAAAACACAAAATAAAATACATCGATACTTGCCTTGTCAGATTTTATCTTGGATTATATTATCTGTAAATGTACCCAAACGTAGAAAATGATTGAGGACTCCTAGTTTAAGTGATAATATGATATTTTTTAGTTGAAATATTCAATGAAATAACTCATTATACAAAAATATAAAATTACCTATATTTTTTTTCTTTCATCTAGATTCAATAAATGATAACAAGTGTATGAAAAGAAGTTTTGAAGATGTATTCCAAGTTAAGGTTACCAAATCAGGTAGTTTTTCGGCGGTTAAATGCGGTAAGCCAATAAAAAACATTAATTTCAAATATTAATTTAATGCATATATACATTCAATAGGGGGGGGGGAGGAGAGTGGTAGAGAAGAGAGATTCGCCAGTGAATAAAACTGTCCTCCATTACTTGTTGGCAAACAGTCGTCTTTCTCTGCGATATTTTCCCAAGAGTTGGGAGGAACACCTCATTAAAATCCCTGTTCCCTTCACCTCCGCCGTAGTGTCCAAGTGGGTATTAGCGCCATTTTGGAACATGTCTCGAACCTCAGGGCCAGTTTAATAGCGATTTCTCAATACCGAAGACGTGAAGTGTAAATAGATCGCCAGATCAAATCGTGGCCCTCCGTCAGCAACTGCCAGCCAACCCTCAGCTCGTTGCTTCTTGTCTCCTGGAATCTGTGGAGTGCGCCACAAATAGTAAAATTAGTTTAATCACTTCAAGTCTAAAGTCCAATGTTCTACGTGACTATCCTCTACGCAAGGGCTACGTCTTCATTCGAATAAGCTATAACCCTCAATCAGAATAGATGAAGGACATTTGCTAATGAAAGGAAAGCGTTGTTAAAAAATTAAAGAGGTTAAAACATACAAAAATCTACTTACAATAGAGTCCATTAAAGCAGGCTCAAGACAAGTGGGCGATTATTTCCTCCCCTTTTGATCTTGAAGAGTGTTTCAATGTATATAGTTCCAGCCTACTTTATACTGCCAAATTATCCACAAAAACAAACATATTTCTGATAATTGCCTTCAAAATAAAAAATATTAAATTTCCAGTTCTTTTGTTGTCGAATGTATGTATGCATGCATGTAATTTAAATGTAATATGGGTAAAAACTTGATTATATTTCTTTTCACATATTGTGTCATGGCCGCAAGTGCAGTTCACTGTTCACATCACCCTACAATTGTTACTGTGCACTATGGGTTCTAGCTCAAATCCAGCTCTCCGACTTCACATAGTGTGAGTTTAAAAAACAGCTGAACATTTTTATGTACTCAT
>NW_027114407.1:1350916-1369393 GCF_000696795.3 Halyomorpha halys | reverse complement strand
TCTTTTTAAATATGAATTCGGACAGGAATATGTCTTGTGAAGACTTCGAAGAAGAGACCCCGATTTCAAAAATAAGTGAGACAGATTCACAATATTTAAAGAGACGAACGCTTCAAAAGAGGCAAAGAAAGGCTGCCCCCGCGTCAGCGGGTAATTCACCCAACAAAAAAATAAATAAATCAGCAAATTCCAAAAAGGCAGCTGCACAGCCTGAAACTAGCTGTAAAGCCATGTGCACCACATGTAAAAATCTAGAGCATACAAAGGCCTATTGCTCGGGATGAACCGGCAAAATGTGCCCTCTGTCAAAAAGACTACCCAGCAAGCTACAGCGGCTGTGAAGTCTACAAAAATTTCCACAAGGTGTGATCACCCTTCAGGGCATCAAAAGGCTCGGAACAAACTCGTACCCTACCGCCTGAAACTCAAAACTTGGAAACTTTCCCAGACTTGAAGACATCAGCTGATGTCTTCGAATCGCAGCTGTCTGCCTCAAAAACCCAAGATCAAACTTAAGACTCAACCCGGACTAACTCCGAGATCACAATTAAGAAAAACCAGCCTCGATGTCAGGCGTCTCAGACTTTTCAACCTAAGCCCCTAACCACTCATCCTCAGCCCCAACCTCCACATCTACCCTTACGGGTACAATTGCAGCCAGCACATCCACTCCCAGTTGCATTTCGCCCAGCTGCTCCAACCAACTCCCCGTCCCAACTACCATTGAAGACCGAAACAGCTCCCCATAAATCACGACAAGCCTACCCCTCACTCAGTACTACTAGTCACACAAATTATCCATCCCAAGCTCCTGATCCATTTCATCATTACCAAAATCCAATGGATATAACCTCAATCCTCACATCCTTCCTGAAAGATCTTCAAGAAACCATCAAACCCCTCATTAACTTTCTCACAAGAATCCTATCGGAAATGCCGCTTAACTTCTCATGATGAGTACAAAACTCCTAGCTGTCATGTTATGGAATGTAAATGGCCAACAAAATCACCGTGACGAACTCGAATTATTACTACATGACAAACACATTGACATGGCCCTCCTGACTGAAACTCATTTCACATAAAGGACACACTTTTACATACGTGACTACATCACTTATACATCAGATAGTCCAGACAACACTTCCCATGCTAGTTCTTGTATCCTTATCCACGAATCCTTATCCCATTCCCTTATTCTTTCCAATCCAACTGATGCTATTCAATTAACCTCGATTATCATTTCAACTCGCCCTTTTCATGTTACCTTTTCAGCTGTATTCTGTCCTCCTGGTAATAACCTTTGTTATAAACTCCTTGATTCCTTATTCCGAACCCCCGGACCGCGCTTCATTGCTGGAGGAGACTATAATGCTAAGCACCAACGATGGAGATGCCGCACATCCAACTCCCGTGGTAACATCCTATCCCGTGTTTCCACCTACAATACCTATTCCATTCTCTCCCCCAAAAATCCGACTTATTGGCCAACATCCCTCAAAAAGCCTTGACATATTTATCACGTCCTAGATTTCTCCCTCTCAAGCCATTGTTGAATCTCTAAACGACCTTTCATCAGATCATAGTCCAATTCTGCTTTTTTTTTACATTCAAGCTTTGTACTTAAGCCCTCCGCACCTTTATTGATAACAGGAAGAGTTGAATGAGACAAATTTAAATGTGACCTGGAAACTAAACTGGACTTAAGCATTAGATTGAAGACAAGACATTGACGAAGCTATGGAAAAACTCACATCATCAATAAGAACAAGCATAACTGACAACATCGACTAATCGAATCAATAATAATAAACAAAATAACCTGCCACAGAATATTCGTATCTTACTAAGGAAAAAACGCAGAGCAAGATCGAAGTGGAATGCGACAAGATATCCAACTGACAAAACGTATTACACCAAATTGTCTAACAAACTAAAAGTAGAAATCAGAAAATACAAAATTTAATAAACTTTACTGAAAATCTTACAACTCTGACAAATCATTATGGAGGACTACTAAAAAACTGCTGAATTTCAAAGATTTTAACCACCAACTTCTCACCGAATCACAAACCTGGTCCAAAACTGACGCAGATTATATATTCATGTTCTGATTTCATGACTCAGGAACACTTCGTACCTCCGACGCAGAAAAATCACAAACATCCGGACAACACCTCTCTAAAACCTTTATTCCACATCCTAATATCCTTAACTCAATTCACCTTGAATGTATTGAAGCAGAACTAAATATTCCGCTCCAAATGACCCTCCCACCTAAAACATTTCATCTGTCGGGGTTGTCTGGTCTTAGGCGGTTTCTCCAGCCCGATATCCACTTTACAGAAGGTCCTCGACAAGGCGTATTCATTATAAGTTAGGAACGGCCGTGCCAGAGGATGAGCCCTGGACACTGATGTAGGTAGAGGAGGTCTAGGTGAGAGAGTCTGAGGTAGAGTAACAGTTCTAGTTGCCGAGATGAAGCGGACGGACTAGACCTGTCAAGATAGGAGCCAGCTTACTAGTTGCCGAGATGAAGCGGACGGATTAGAGCCGGGGAGAGACGGGAAATTACACTGGTTGAGGAGATGAGAAGCTGACGGACCAGTGTAACCCTTAAGGAATAGGTTACAATCTTAGTTGCCGAGATGAAGCGGACGGACTAAGATTGCTGGAGAGAAGGTAGGCTATCGTCTTGGGCATGCGTACAGAAAAACTACTTTTGCGTGAATAGATTGGCAATGAACTTCTCTATCTCAAGTAGAGTGTACGTACGCCACCAGTGCTAGGACTGGGCCTGGGAAAGGATCTGGATCAGAGATCAAATTGGGGATTTAGAGTCCCTTATTTATAGGCCTAGTACATGCGGCTGTGACCGAGAAGCGTTCAGTACATGTCTGATTGACATAGGTTCGTGCATTGTTTTGGTTTCGTTTATTAATTCTATTGACATTGTTAAGTGTTTGGTACAGACATTATTAATATATAAAAATGACAATGTGTTTTTTACAAAATGAAGTAATAAATAAATTTGAGAGCTTCGATTAGGCTCGAGGTGCAGCGCTCTGGTGAGTAGTGGTCGAAACGTTTGCTCCCTATTGTTACACATCCATCTGAAATATCTAGTTTCATTCAAAGATTACCTACCCGCCATGCTCCACATTCTAAAACTTCTTCCTTGGAAAGCCATCCTATTCCTCACCTACATATATAACGCTGAACTACGTTTTTCTGACCTCTGGAAATTATCTATAGTTAAAATGATCCCCAAACCCCAAAAGCCACCAGAATACCCATCATCCTATCGCCCTATTACTTATTCATCCCTCTATTCTCAGTCCGCTGGCGTTCCTCAAGATAGTATCATCGGTCCCATTCTCTACACCATCTATACAGCTGACATTCCAACCAATCCGAACACTATCTTCACCACGTATACCGATGACACATGTGTGCTCGCAGTTAATAATAACCCATTAATTGTATCTCAAACTCTCCAATCCCGACACACCTCTCGAAGAATGGTGTCGTAATTGGAGGATTAAAATAAATTCCAACAAAGCCCATCAAATTACCTTTACCCTACGTCGTAAACCTATTAACTGACCTACAGTATACTTCAATAATGTTGCCCTTACCCCTGTTGAACAGATCCGCTACCTTGGACTACATCTGGACAAACGACTAACCTGGAATCCGCACACAAGACTGAAAAGGCAGGAAACAGCACGTCGATTTCGACTATTACAGCACTTACTAGACAAACGGTCTAAACTTTCAACTCATTACAAAAGACTGATCTACATGACTGATGTAGACAGTCATGGCCTGACAAGGCCAATCAGGACGTATGAAGTTGAACTTTGAGGCTCCACTAAACCTTCGAATTCCTCTCGTATCCATTCCTTACAATTCAAAATCCATCATAAAATACTCAATGCTTCTTACTTTGTCACAAATAAAATCATACATAAAGACCTCAATGTTCCCTATGTAACCGATCTAGCCCGAGCCAGATATCACTCCTTCCATTATAAACTCCCTAACCACTCAAACCCCCTAATTTCTAACCTTTCATTCTCTTCCATTCCTGACAATTCTCCAAGGCGCCTGGAAATAAGATGGCCACGAGACGTGCTAATGTAAAGTGTCATTAGAGTGCTACCAATGGGTAGTTTCTCTAAAATAAAAAAGTGGATAAGGGATATAAACAAATTCCTGAAAAGATATATATATATATATATATGTACATCTTTTCTTTTTTTATTCTTTATAACAACTGCACAACGTTTCGTTTCGGGCTGGCTCCTCCTCTGCCCACTATCAAGTTGTTATTATTAATTTGGGGACATAAGTCATTTTAAAGTGAAAATCATTGTTATATGTTCCAAAATGAATATTTTTTCTTTTTCTATTTTTATTAAAAAGATTATTTTTTCATTTTTCATAAGTGGTGTTTTCAAACAATGTTTTGCCTTTTAAATTGTACTTTTTTTCTTAATGTCCATATATATCCATATTTGATTTGCAGTTAGCCTTAAATTTGGGTAGCCCCTCCAAAAAAGCTAAAACTCTCTAAAACGTTTGCAGGTAAAACCGCCCACTAACTAAATACAAAAACTCTGGTAAAGGATGGTTAATTTTACAATAAAATAAAAATAAGCCGGCTGTTGTGGGATGAAATAGATTAACTATTTTAATCGGAAGGCTAGGGACAAGAATAAATCAGTAAGCCATATGATGTAAATTTTTCAGTAGTCCAATTTCGAAAAATGTCATAATTCTTATTTATTGTTTTATGTATTAATATCCCATAGTATTATTGACAAATTTCTTGTAGTTAGCGTGAAATTTTAATTGTCTTGAAAATTGTGCCATGTCATATTCTTGTCACAAGCCATTTAAACGTTAAATTGTTAAGTTTATTTGTATATTTTTTGCAGATGACTGAGGATGAAGAATATATTTGGACTAAGATGCTGCCTCTCCAAACTTAACAATAAATAAATTTTATAATTTTCATTTATTATTTTGAACTTCACTCATCATAATGGCATAGTATTCAATCGTAAACTTAATCTTAATAATTATTCTATAAAATAAATTGGTGCTAGATAAGTGCCATTTATGTCTCTGCTTCATTCTTCAATTCCCGCTATTTATTTTAAGAGTTTTAAAGTTTTATGCTTCTCCAAATTGAATTTTTACAATTTATAAGTGAATTGAGTTGGTGTTGAAGAAGTACTTTTTGGAAGTCTTTACCATTTTCTCCACTACGCCGCCATTTTTAAGAATTAATAAAAAATATAATAATGATAAAAATAAAATTTAGAAGTAGAACTCGATCAGGAAAAGGATGAACTGACTTCTACAGAGTCAGGAAGACCCTTACACTTTCAGCAGACGCTTACATTAATATGAGATATAAAACAATCAGAATCTTGTAGAATGTCTCTTTCGATTCGTAATATATAGAAAGCTTGCTTGGCCATAATTTTGGTATTTCCCTGCAAGAATAAAATAAACCAAACGATATAAACCAAGTATTTGTTTATTTGTACCAATTTTGTAATATAAGGATTTCAAAATTTTCTCACTAACCCATCAGAACTAACGATCGAAATGAATGTCCATCTCCGGTTTTATTATCTTTACAACTAACCGTGTAGGGCCTTAGACACTGGATGCACGCAATTAACACAAAAAGGTGTGAAGGGCAGATCCTTAGAGTTTGTAGCACAGTGCCTTACCATTGAGCTACCCACACCCACTAGCATAGGAGTAAGCACTAATTTATTGATTGTAATTACACATTATGAACAGAGTTTCAAAAAATTAAAGTTGACCCTCAGTATTATTCGGGTCAATATGAAATAAAACAAAACGCGTTATATGGGTGCGCTAAAACAGGGGGAGTATAATATAAATTAGTGGAAGAATTATACTTACATGTATGTAATACAAGATGCTTTATTGAAAAAAGGAAGTTGTACATCTATAATAATAACAGCGAGAAAAATTGTGTTATCGATATAAAGGTACTATTACTAATACTAAGGGCTATGTTAAGTTTATTTACGCAATCATACTTTGCTTCAAAATTTTTAGTTTAATGGAAGTAACTTGCAGAAATTGTCTGGGCTCAGCAGAATATTTATGTCTAGCCATCAAGGCGTAATTAAACAAGTAAGAAATTACATGTTCGTTAGTAATGTGCTTAATTCCCTTAATTACATTATAGAATGATTTAAAAAAAAAAACATTCGCTTTAATGGCTATTCAATGAGGCCAAGGGTGTATTTGACCTGCAATGAGCCGTGTTATAGTCTGGCTCCACTGTTTTAAGTAATGACATTCAATTATTTTAGTTAAGAATGTTTTTTAATTTATTTTTAAATTGTTACCTCTATAAAAAATTATTTTATTTTCAGTGATATCTTGAATATGGCAGAGAATTTTCTAAATTGATTTATTTCATTGATATTTTAAAATTTTATTTGTCTTGGTATCAAATGTGATTTCAAATTCTTTTTCAGCTCGCGAAAGTCATGTATTGAAAATATATTATTAGGTAAGTAATAATTAATTTTTCGACAAAGAATTTGTTTTTTCTCTAAAGATTTTGTAATGAATTATAACTTCCAAATGACTGATATTGGAGTTTGTTTTTAAAACTAAAAAAAGAGGATTGTCCTATTCGGGAAAAACTCATAACTGAAATCATTTTTACATACATATTCGCTTCTATAAGGAGCATTCGAGAAATTTGATACAGACAACATGGTATCTTCCGAAGAAACCAATAAATATACAAAGACAGAAATGCAAAAAAAAAAAATCATTGGAGGAAGTTTGTGTCAAATTGAACCAAATCTACCCCATACCTTGGAAAAAGGAGTGAAAAATTGATATGGTGAGATTATTTTATTTTTCTAAATTCAATTAAATTGTTTATTACACTCTGTAATCCTTTACTTTCTATAATGAATAGAAGGCGCCTTACTGCAATTAGGTTTTGTACAGCCATATACTGGATTGACCCAGTAATCGTCACTGGCTGCATCCTATTAACAAAAAAAGAGGTGAAGTGGGCATTCTTGGATCTCTGAGAAGAATTCTTAGATCTAATTTAAACAATAATGGACAGATGAAACAAAGTTCTTCAACTACTTTAGAATGTCAATGCATCCTTCGATGAACAGAAGATCATTCGATTAATAGACGGTCTTAAATAAATAAATTAAATTGAATCAGTCCATCAACATTATCCTTTTTGAAAATAAGCATAGAGCTAAACATATACAAGAATCAAGTTATAAATTTCGTGGACACAATTGTTGTTGATTTTGATATATTTTATTATTTAAATTGAGAATAAATAAAAATAACTTACAAAATAAATATTTCACTTCTTCTCCCAAGGCAGAGTAAATTGGATTATATACATATACAAAAATCAAGTTATAAATTTCGTGGACACGATTGTTGTTGATTTTGATATATTTTATTATTTAAATTTAGGATAAATAAAAATAACTCACTAAATAAATATTTTATTTCTTCTTCCAAGGCATGTTAAATTGGATTCGATCGACTCAGACTTTCTCCAATACCTTCTTCGTTGTATTTTTGTCTTTGTATATTACTTGGGATGAGAATTTTCTATCACATACCTGTTGGTATAATTCTTCCAATGAATTATAATCCTCTTTCCCCGCTATAGCGCGGGTACCCCTATACCTAACGCCCGCAGGTTCTAGAGTTTTTGCCGCCCTCTCATACTATCGGAAGGGGAAGGTCGATCGATCCAGTAATATTTGTCCATATATACCACTAAAAACCGGATATAATGGGTTTGAAAAAAAAAATACATGTTCACATAGGTAAGTTCAAAAAAACTATAACTCAAATTTATTTTGGAATGTGTTTTGTTACCAAAAGTAAAAAAAATAACCGATAATAGATTTTGTTATTGTTTGGATAATCTGTTCAGATTCAATACCGAAGGTGAGGAAGCTATAAAGTCATAAGAGATATAATTTTATTTTTGAATTTCGTTGCTTGGGCCATGCCTTCATCGAAAAATTAAAATAAAGGTCTGGTATTACACATACAAGGAAGACGTATTAAATACAGAACAGACGTACATAAACGGTTAAAAATAAAATAAATATGATTTGATTAATTAATAAAATATTCTATTTTAATTATTCTGGATTTCCTAGAATATTTTTCTTTGTTAGGGAACATTATTTTGCATTTTAAATAAGTGCATCTTGAATTGATTAAAATTGTAGCAATTCAATCAAAATAGATTAAATAAAAATATATAAAAAACAAAATTGGGCCTGTCCGGGATTTGAACCCGGGACCTCTCGCACCCGAAGCGAGAATCATACCCCTAGACCAACAGGCCATACCTAAACCATAATGCTAATATCTTACTAGTACCACTATAACAACTATATCTATATCATTGTGCTCAATTTCCTTTTACCATATTACTATTAAAAATTTTAATTATATTATTTGATTTTCATATACATAATGAATCAATCCTGGAGAAATTAAGGTTTATTATAATACATTTATTTCAGTACTAAAGCTGAAAATCTAATATTTTTGGTTAATTATCCAATTTCTTATCACAGTTGTTAAACCAATAGCTATAATAATGTTGTAATTCAATGTTTAAGCTTTATAATTTAAAAATATTGTATCTACCTTAGAAATTGACAGACAACAAGTTCCTTTCTTATTTTCTAGACTAAAAATGTGAAGAAGCGAGCATTTTTTATCATAATGTTTAACTATTAAAGTCCAGATGTGGTGTTGAATTCTCTTTCACCACCACAGCAATATTCACGTTCTGATAGTTGCATTTAGTTTTGTTCTTTCGGAGTTATTTTTTCGTTTCTATTAGGAAGTGTTTGAACTCATCATAACCAGAAATAATTATTCAAATTTTCTCATATTTCATCTTCTCTTTATTCCCAATTCTGTTGATTGATTCAGAAACTGAGAACTTCAATAACTTTTATCAACTACTTCCCCTTCGGGAGGTTATTCTGATAAAGATTGTAAACAACACCATTTTGGTTTAGTTTGGTTTTCTCGGGAGAAGTAGAATTATTAATGAAATGTGCCATTTATTTGTTAAACCAGAAACATATTTTATTATTTCAAGTTGATATGCTTCTTAGTTCTATCTTTTTATTAGTGGATAGATCATTTATTATTTGTTGATTCACTGCAGAATTTAAATTGAATTTATTGTGTGATAGGTTACCATTGACGTGCTTAGAATAAAGTAGAATATGACTTCACAGATATTTTTAAATTCAAGGCGTGCGTTTTCTTCAGATGCTACTCCAAATTTTTTCAATGTTATTATTTCAGGTGGTGGCCTTATTGGCCAAACGATGGCTTGTGCCCTCGCAAAGAATCCGTTGTTTAAAAACACAAATATTTTGTTGATAGAAAGTTCACCTAAAAAAGATTATGCTTCTAAGGAGAATAATTATTCTAATAGAGTATCATCAATAGCTCCCACTACAAAAGAATTTTTCGAAAAGTTAGGAATGTGGAAAAACATTAAGAGGTATCAAGTAATGAAAGATATGAAAGTATGGGGATATCTTTCAAAGGATTTCATCAACTTTGAGCATGATATTGACAATCCAGCTTATATAGTTGAGAATGATGAAATCGTTAATGCTGCTATGATAGAGAATTCAAAAGCATCTAATGTAAAAATACTGTATGGCTCAGCAATAAAAGGCGTTACTTTAAATACTGGTAAGCGATCAAGAAATCATCAAATAACTCTTGTTGATGGTTCTCTGTATGATACTAATCTACTGATAGGAGCAGATGGAGCAAACTCACTTATTCGGAATGTCATGCAATCTGATTATATCAACTGGAATTACAATCAGTTTGGTATAGTTGCAACAATGCATCTATCAGATAATAATGAGAACAATACTGCCTGGCAGCGATTTCTTCCTGATGGTCCCATTGCCATTCTCCCCCTTAGTAAAGGTATCAGTTCATTGGTATGGTCAGTCACTGAAAGCAAAGCTAAGAAAATAATTAAGCTGCCTGAAGAAGTTTTTGTCGAAGCCCTTAATGAAGCTTTACATTCTGAACCTCAAAAAAATGAGATAGCTACTGTTGTAAACAACTGTTCCAAATCATTCTTAGGTCTCTTTGGTCCTAAAACATTTCCTCAACCCTTGATACCACCTCATATCAAATCAGTTGTTCCAAAAAGTATTGCTGCTTTTCCTCTTAGTTTTGGTCACTGTAGTCAGTATTATAAGAATGGAGTTGTTTTGATTGGTGATTCAGCTCATAAAGTTCATCCTTTGGCTGGACAAGGTGTCAACATAGGTTTCAGAGATATTCAGAATCTCGAAGATAAATTGAGTCAGGGCCTTTTTAATGGGAGAGTACTAGGCAATGCTATGGATCTAAAACATTATGAGACAGTAGCTCAACGACAAAATGTTCCACTTATGGCAGCAATAGATGCCCTTCATTGGATTTATACATCAAATAATACTATCGTAAAAGCTTTTGGAAATGTTTGTTTCCAGTTCACAGAATCTGTGAGGCCTGTTAAGGCTGTAATGAAGCAGTTGGCTACATGATTTGTTCATAGTTATCTCTTCTTTGAGAGACTCACATGTTAGAAATTTATGTTTTACTGACAAGTTTTTTGTAAATAATTAATTTTATTTGTTATCTCCTATAATATTTTATAGTATTTCTGTTACCATTATTTGAAATACATTTGCTGTTACAAAATGTTAATAAAAAATTTATCTTTATATAAACATTTTAAATTCTGATAATCTGTAAACTAGTTTGCTTAAGAGTTAAGGTATTAACCCAATAGTAACGTCAGAATTCCTTATAATCAAATGATTGAATTTAATTGAATTAAATGTTAAGTTAAATATTTTTTATAACCTACAGGTTTTTAATAATGTTATTATTCGCAGAATTACATTAGTATATTAAAACTTTTTTTTTTTAAACACCTTGTCATAAGTTTTTTTTTTTTTAATTTATAAATTATAGCTCTTTAGGGAAGAAAATATAATGGTCTTATATTAATTTTAATTTTTTGCTTAGGAAGGTTGAGAAAACTTAAACTTTTTTTTATTTTTTATTTCTTAGTGTAAAAGTATCTTTAAATGAATTAATTGGATAAATTCCTTTGTATGTTTAAATTATGAATATCCTATAAATTTGTTTTTAAATTTAGTCAGGTTATTTTATCCAACAATGCAGTGTGTCAAAAAGAGTTTATAGCTCTTAATTTTCTGGAATAAAAGATATATAAGAGTATATATATATATCAATACATATTTTTTCTTTTATTCTTTTCTAATCTCTTCAAGGGATACAGTCAAAATAAAATGATCGTATTCATTGTAATAGTTTTAAGTTTAATCCTGGAAGAAAATATCTTCTTCTGAAATAGTGCCTGTACATTGATGTGATTGCATTCCAAGAATGCAATGCCAAATAACTTGACATGTTTAGACTCTCTAGTGTGCAAGAAAACAAATCTCAGCAGATGATTACCTTCTAATTACACTACTTGTTAAAAACTAAAAAATTTATCAAATCAAATCCAGTGTATTAAAATTATTTATGCCTTGATTATCATGTGTATTATCACTTAATATCAGCTACTTTTGTGAATTAAAACGTTAAAACAATTCAAATAACATGCAGTTAAAATAAATTAATAAATATAAAATAACAATTAAAAATAAAATTTTCTGACTTCCAATAGACCTTAAAAGGAATATTACGTCATAAGGTGTGATAAGCACCTTAAGACCCTGACCACTTAAACAAAAAGGATGGTAAAACTGTTATTGAAGAGTCAAAAATCTTGGCTATTTGAGTCAATGGGGGACTAGATTACCTAGAAATAACAAATCTCTCAAAGTGTTGGCAATTACAACCTCCCTTCCTCTATGGTGATATAAATCTTTGGGAACCACTTCCACAGAGGATGTAGTAAGTACCTAAATGCTGATTTCTTGTAGTAAATATGCTTAGCAAAAAATCTTGAATATTCTTTGTATCTGTGCTGATATAGGGTCCATTTTTTTAAATACATTGCTATCATAGTTAAAATGGAGAAGACTTCATTTAAAGATTTATTCATCTTTATTTTTGTTAATGGGTCCACCTTCACTTACCAGTGGCCTCAATACAAATTCTGTCACACAGGAGGATGAAGCCTCATCTAAAGAATTGCTGACCTTCGTCATCAGGGAAGGGAATGCTAAATATTACCTTTAAGGCCTCTTTGGGTCCAGTCAATATTTGATGCTAAATGTTCCAAAATTGATTATTAGACTTCTATTTAAATGTCATTTGGTAAATAGCTCAAACTGACCTGGTCCCCCTTTGACAGAGCTACTTCTGGCTCATGTTTTTATAGACTTGGGAAGCTATGAGTCTCATATCCAAACAGTTAATTGAGTGGTCCTTATTCAAAACCTGCTGCTTCAGTTTATATGACCTAAATCCCTTGGGATACAGAAATTTCTATTTATTTTTTTACTAAAATTCTATGGCTGTTATGCCAATGAAAAATTGGATGTATCCTGGATATATGTGCAGAAGCATGGTGTATTGTGAAGCAGATCATATTTTGATTACACTTGCAACTAAAGTGTTTCTTTCACAGTTCAAAATTTGACTCTGACCACTTTCTAGCACTTGCAAATATTCTCCTTCACTCTTTTATTGAGTGAAATGGGACTTCAAAAGCACTCTTTTGACAAGATACCATAAGCAAGTAAATTCTCATCTTCAAAGACGAAGTTTAGGGTTCCTATTCCCATACCCTTGGCATGACATGAATTCTTAAACTATGATAGACTTTTTGGAGATAGTATAGCAACTACTATTTCCTCGCCATATAGTACACCATAGAACAGTCCAATTGGCACCAAGAGGTGAAATATTAGAAACTTGATCCACCGTTTCCTGGATACACTGGGTGTCCGCACTTCCAGAAACTCTGCAGTCCATACGATCGCTTTTGTTTGCACAATCCAAGGAAACGCTTTCTAAAAAGTTAAATCGAGCAGGTATGAACCCCTGTTGGAGGAGGTGAAATTAATAAATGTGATCCCATAGCACGCAATTATTCAATTGGAAGTTGAATGCCACATATAGACGTGGCAGTACCTCAAAGCACTTGGCATCAAGTGGTGATTATTTATTGGACCCATCTTAACAGATTTCTTTCAAGAACATAGGAATGAAGAATTCTAAACTTCTTTAAATCAATCAATGCCCATTCAATAACCAGTAATGTTAAAACTGGCATCAATCCGTTAAAACACTTTCAAAACTTTTGTTTTGATAAAATACACAATAAAAATGTTAAAATAAACATTTTAGTCTCTGACCTGGCCACCTTAGGGAAGAACACCGAAGAAGAAAATAAACCCTTAATAAGGCTCTGCATTTTATTTAATTTCCTAGGATTTCTAATCCAAAGCCAATCGAGGTAAGAATCCTGTTTTGCGTGAAATCCAAACCCACTGTCTGTGAGATTTGTCGAGAAAAACTGGTTATAAAAACAGGGTCAAGCAAATGTTGAATCTGAACACTCTGGGTTTTATCTTTCCTTAACACGGAGGATATAAAATAAAATTATTCCAAGAATTATAATTTTCTTTGACTCTAGCACCGCCCGCCCCTACCTACTCTTTAGGGATCCCTATTAATGAAACGAAATTCAAATGGTTCGTTGAAAAGCTAATCAAGCCATGATGTATTTATATAACTCGTTTTTTAAATTATTAAATCATGAAAGTGTTTTTTACATACTTAAGATGACACATAATTATAATTCGTTAATTAGTGGAGTAGTAAATAGTTGTCTTCTGTTAAAACTCTGTCAAAATTTTTGTCGTAATGATCAATTAACCATGACATTTAAATAAAAAATGTCATTAGTGGAAAAATTTCTAATTCTTTTAAATTGTTTATTTATACTATAACAAGTTCTGCGTTTGCGTTACAAAGGTTATATTAAATATTAATAAACTTGGCTTCGACGTTTTCGGAACAGTTAGTATGAATACGTGGGTATTTTGAAGATTGTGACAGTTGTTATCAATGCTCTCTGATTGTGTTTGGTAGTTTTGTTATTTTTTTTGTAATGTCTGTGTTTAGCCCCGATAAGGTACATTTAGTACAAAAACTTTCTATTCATAACAGTGATGTTACTAGTTGCGATTTCAGTAATCATTTATGTTTAGCTACAGGTTCAGGGTAAATATTAGTTGTATTATATTTTTATACTTCTCTTGAATTATCTACTCAATTTATGACAATCAAAATCGGTTTCAGTGATAAAAAAGTAGTCATTTGTGAGTGGAAGAAAGATTTAGGCTTTGTTGAAGCAAGTTATTCACCACTAATAGGTCACAAGTATTCTATTACTTGCGTAAGATTTTCTTCTTCTCATCTTCTAGCTACAACATCAGTTGATGGTCATACTATTCTTTGGGATATAAAAGTAATTATAATTTTTAATTTATTCTTGTAATATGATAAAGTAAAATTAATTATATAGTAAACATACATCTGTTATTCTGGCCTTGTTCTTTCAGAATGGCAGAAGTATCCACACACTTGTACAAGCCAATGGTTTGGGGGTCAGGGTTCTAGCATTTTCTGGAGATGGGGCGATGCTAGTAAGTGCAGGCGAGGGTGGTACTTTTTGTCTATGGTCAATTCAACCGAATTCAGTGGCTCTTTCAAGGTAGCAAAGTAATTATAAGTTTTAAAATGATATGTTGTACATTAGATGTCAGTCCAAATTCTGATTTAGTAATATATAAATTATATATTTTTGGCTTTTAATTTATTTTTAACAAGTGGTACTTAGGTGGCAATGATTTTTAAGGGTTCATTGTTTATAACTTTTATCATGTATTTTTTTATGTGATTGGTCTCTGCTGATTCAAATTTTAAGCTTTCTGATCCTTTTCTTTTACAAGTCCCTTACTGTTTATCATTAATTTATTTTATAAAATTAAACCAATTATTTTCATTTCTTGCTTTTGAGTTGTTTTATTTTCAAATCTGTCCACAGAGCTGTTAGTGGTCATGATGATGAAAGTATTCAAGGAACTGCTTTTTCACCTGATAGTAATTTGCTAGTGACAGGAGATGTCACAGGTACTTGATTATTCACACCTCTCTTTGTTATGATAATGTACAGACTATATTTATGTATGTTTTTATGCTAGTTTACTATTGTCACATGACAGCAGGACCTGAACTGACTTACACTTAAGATTTAGATTAAATTATACCCCTTTAAAGGTGAGTGGCCTCTTTAAAATGTTCTCATACTGTTCTTTATTATTTACTTATAAAAATAAATGAAGGGTGTTTTGCCACTTATTCATTTAGCAAAGTGTGTACATCCCTTAATCTATAGAATAACTCTTATTTAGAAAGGTTTAATGGTTGTGGAAATCTATAAATAAAATAAATTTGTGTGATTTTTATTATTAAATACCTCATCACTGTATTATATGTCACACCATCTCGTGTAATATTATTAGACTTGACTTCGCAACAATTGTTATGTTATTATTATAAAGATTAATGGAGGTATATTTTTAATTTGTTTGGTAACAGTTATAAAAGGAACTAAGAAAATGTGTTAATTTTGATTTTCAAGAAGAAGCTGGAGTGGACTAATGAGCATTTCCTATACTTAAAAAAAACATAATATAATCTGTACATTGTGTATATAAGTGTAATATAATCTGAATATTCTGTATAAGTCTGTTCATGTTCCCTTACCATATAGGGGAGTGAGAGTTGTAAATTAGAATCATATGTAATTATAGTTTTAACAGTGTTAATCATGTTATTATATTATAGGGAGTTACAAAATCTGGTCTGTTGAATACTTAAAGGACAATCAGGATACAAGTCTTGTTCTTGTTAGAGATGCTCATGATTTAGGAATAAATGGCATGGAATTTTCTCCTCAACACAGTGTCATTACTAGTAAGTTACACCTTTCCCTTTATATTTGAATTTATTTTTCAATAACTACACAGTTTGAATACTATATGAATTTATTAGACCAATAACAGGATTTGTTTTTTATAGTTGAAATATGTTTTTGAATGTAAAAACTTCTACCTTGTTTATTTATTTTGAAATGAATCTTAATATTAAATAATATTAACTGTTGGTTTAAACATAAATATTACATTGGAAGATTATTGATTGACCGTGTGTATAGATGAATGGAATATGGTCCGGGTGCGGTAAAAAAAACTCAAACAGTAGATAATTATACTATTTTTATTGAGCGTTGGCTCAATCAAACTCAAAATATTTGAGTTTTTTTGACCGCATCCAGACCATATTCCATTCATAAATATTATATAGTTGTTTTATCTGTTGAAATGTACGTTTTCTAATATGTTTTTAACCATTGAAGTTGATCGACTTCTTTAGAAGTTATAGCTGAAAATGTAAATCGCTATAAAACCATATTCACTCTGTAATCTTTTCCACAGACTATTATAAATCAATAAATATTCACTTTCAAGAATAAATTAGAGTTACAAATATCTAAATTTCTTTGTTATTTCGTTAAATATATACACAAGACAAACTTTCCTGTAATTTCCAACAAGTAATTTTATAATATTGCTTTTCCTTTAAGTAAATGAATAAGAAATTCTATATTCTCAGTTGAATAGGTTTTTTCTCCACATTACCATCCTAAAAGTTGTGTGAGTTATCTATAGTGAAGAAAAAAAGATTTTTTTTTCTTTTACACTACTATCGAACTTCACTCTTATATTAAAAAGTTTCATTCTTCTAATGTATGTTTAAATTTTGGATTGCTAGCCGTACAAGAGGTGTTGATAACCAGAGTGGACCATATAAGCTGCATAATTTTGAGAAAAACCCTTTCCGTTAAAGATTTTACAAATTTTTGTCAATCTGCTTAAGTGAATCCATAAATGTCTTCTATCAAGGAACAGGTTTTAAAAATATATTAGTTTTAATATAAAAAAAATTAATTTATCACTCAATGTTCACAATATAGGATTATCCACTCTGGCACACAATGCTTCTATTTGGTTTTAATGTAATTTTATTCATTTTTATTAAATAAAATTGATACTGTTAATAATGATGTTTATTGATGCAACAATTACAGATGAAGAAAATGTGACACAATGTGAATATACAATGCTCAGTTGTGGAAATGACCACAACATTGCCATTTGGTCTGTTATTTTAATATGTGGTGGAAAAACGGCTGGAGAAAAAAATTGCTATTCAACATTACAAAAGCGCCTTATTGGTCATTCATCAGCTGTCAGTCAAATTAGAATTTCACTCGATGGGAGTCTTTTAGCATCTACGTCTATTGACAAAACTACTAGAATATGGCAGGTAATGATTGACAATAGTTAATTAACAGACATTAATATGTTTAATAATAGATTGTTTTAATGCTGGTTCCTTGACTTTCTATGAATAAAAATTCTCTATAATTTTTTTTTGTTATAAACATTCTTATTTTTGCTCTTTAATGACAGATCTGTAAATAGACAGGTCAGAATCAACAGATGTTATAAATAATTAATTTAAATAATAGATCATTGTGTAATTATTTCCAATTTTTTTTATGGATAAAAAATTGTTCACGATCACAATACGTTCTATTACTAAATATTTCACATTGGTAAGTCAAAATGTTAAAATTACCATCTATTTACGATTAAAGAATAAACAAAAGTGAGAGCTACAGAGCTCCATCACCAAGATTATATTTTTCGCTCATTTTAAATTGGAAATCAAATATATTGTGATTTAAATGTTTCAATCACTGTGCCACAAACTCAAAGTGTTCGAATCCGTCTGTGGCAGACAATTATTTCCTATTTCACTGTAGCTATGAGTCAGCCATGTGGGTTTGGGAGCCCTCAGGTCCACCCAGCCTCATAAAGTGGGTACCTTTAATCGGGTAAAAATCTAGCGGTTGAGTGTGATTCTGACCAAATCACCTCCTTGCACAATTGTTGGTCCAGTAACAGTACTCCATCTCTGACCCTTCATGGGTTGTAGCAGTACAGATTTAATTTAAATGTTTCAATAATACTTGAAAACAAAGAAGAAACTAAAATCTTCATTTTTATAGAATATAGTTAAAATATCTCTTAAATAAAAATTAATACATCATATTAGAGTCATTTCAAAAGAAGTCTCAAAGTAAAAAAAAATTATATACGTATCTTGCAAAATATGTTAGAGACAAGATATTACTAGAATAATATTTTAATGGAAGATTGTTGATTGACCGTGTGAATAGATGAATGGAATATGGTCCGGGTGCGGTAAAAAAAACTCAAATAGTAGAATTATACTATTTTATAT
>NW_027114407.1:1344557-1350091 GCF_000696795.3 Halyomorpha halys | reverse complement strand
TGTCACTATGTCACCTACAGCAAATTTACTTGTATATATTTGTATACAGTTCTAAATAACAATAAATAAATTATTAAATAAAAATAAATAAAATAATATAAATATCATGTAATTGATTATTTTGGATTTATGAGGTTCACAGCTTAAGTCATAATATGTGGATAATTCAATTATTTCAATTTTGTTGATTTTTTAATATTTATCTCCTCTTAACGGACACCTCTGTGTAATAAAAAAAAAATGCTCTTTCCCTCCTTTATATAGAGATTTTGATTTATCTATGTTTGCATTTGATTTAAAATTATTTTAAATTAATTATATAGTCTAATTTTAATTACTTCTTTTCAAGTTATCAAATGAAAAATGTGTTAAAATTTTGGAAGGACATTCAAGATATGTTACTTCTGCTGCATTTTCTTCTGATGGATCACTTTTGGTTACTGGTAAGTATTTTTTTTTTAATCCTAATTTTATTCTCTTATGGTCTAAATTAATTTTTTTTAAATATATTATACGTTTGAAAATAGGTTTAGCTCTTTGTGGTTTAAGAATGTAAATCAATTCTGTAATATTGATATTTGAGTATGAAATTCATAATTGGCCATTTTTTATTTCCCGTGGTATACTACTAAATTAGAGGAGCACAGTGCTGATCAGGCTTTCACATCAGGTTGTGAACTGGGGACATCTAAAAATATTTGTCTTGTAATAATTTATATTTCGTCTTCAGCTGTCCTTTTTTGTTTTAAGCCGTCATCAATAACTATACTACTTAATCTGTCAATTTGACCTGTTTCCAATGTTTTATGAACTGGTAATCACTAAAAAAAAATATTATCTTAGATCCATCTCTGTCACATATTTTGGAACTAAAATATGTACGCTCAGAGCTGAAAATGCTGTACATATCTTCATAAATTGTGGAAAATTATCCTACTCCTTTGTATGATATAGGGCCCTGATTAGTTCTCTTTTTGCACTGGCATGAATGATAATTTGTTGTTAATCAGTTATGAATTATGACAATTTTATTGTTTTATAATGCATGTAACCAGTAATATTATAACTCTAGTTAAATTGTTTATAAATGTTTTATGATTCTAATTTCTATTATTAAAATAAGTTCCATTGGTTTGTGCTATTATATAAGTAAACATTTATTGACACATTTATCTATTTTAGTTTAAATTGCTAAAAGATTTTTTAAGGTTGGTTTTTATTTAAATTATTTTTTAGGTTCTAATGATAGATTGGTTTTTGTATGGGATTTAACTGGTCAGTTTGGAATCAATTCAGAAATGCCCACAATGAATTTATCTCCTACATTTTTTACAGTAATTATATTTATAATGTTTTAATTATACAGATTTTGATTCGAAATATTAAATTATTTCTTTGTGTCGTTTGCTAATTTTTTTTTCAACCAAACTAGAATGAAGAGATTGATAGTGAGAAGGATGACAAGATGGATGGCGTACAGTTAGTTGAAAAACTTGTCGCACACTCGAGTGCTGTTAATAGTTGCCATTTTGGACCTTCACTATTCATTTCGGGTGGCAGGTAAGGCAGATTGACCTTTAATGTTTCACAAAATAGGCTTTTATTATAACATTATGTATATATTATTATGATATTTGGTAATTCGGTAGCTATTATTAAGTTTAATTTAATAATAAGTTACGGCATTTTGCCTCTATCTATGTTATTAAAGATATAAAAGGATTTGTTTATGAAAGCCATTAATCAGTGTAATAGATGGCTGTATGATAGATCCTAACAAGTTTGGATTTTTTACAGCTTCTTTCTTCCTTAAAATAATAATAATTAATTTTAAACTTGGATTTAAATAAGATATTGTTTTAAATTTGTACCTGATATGTTTATTTATTACAATAGCTGGGGAAAAACTCCTAATATAATAACAAGGTACACATTTGATGCAAACAAATTAAAGTAATAATAAGAAAATAATAAAAAAAGCTATCAGTTTAAAACATAAATAAAAAATAATTTAATGTAAAACAAAATTCTATTGATGCATAAATTAAATTAAATAACTAATTTAATTTAAAGCATAAACACAATTTAAACATACATAAAAATAATTTAAAACATACATGAAAGTAATTAAAAACTTACACAAAATTTCGATAACTCAAGAAACATACTAAACTTTTAAAATGCTTGATGACATAATTTAAAATATTTGTACTACAGTAAACTTAATTGCACAGTAATTAAAATTCAATTAATAATTTTTATATATATTTTTTGAAAGTATATAATGAATCAAAAAACATATTAGAATCAACATCCTTTAAATTCTATTAAATGGAAGATAGTAGCTATAATTATTTTGAGCAAAAGACCTGGATTATGAAATTCACGAGTTTTAAAAGTTCTCAACAGTTAATTTGAAAATTTAACAATTCCTGTTGGCATATCAGGTTTCTCTTTGCTCTATCAGCTGATAAATTAAAAGTCAGTTTTACTTTGCCTAGACATTGACTTCCTGCAAAATTATTACTTTACTATATTTTGTTCATCATGTCAGGTAAAACAATATATTTCTATGTTCACAGTGATAGGAAAATATCAATTTGGAAATGGTTTGAGCGAACATTCACTCTATCGAAGTTAATTAATGATGCACATAGATTTACTATTCATCAAGTAGAACTTAGTCCAAGTGAAAAAACTTTAGTTTCTGCTTCTCTGGATGGAACTGCTATAATTTGGGATTCTCATGTAAGTAATTACCTAATTTGAAAGAAATCATTATTCTTATATTTTATAATTACTTTATTAATATTGAAATTGAATGTGTCGTTTTGTTTTGTATACAATTTTTTATCTGATATGATAGTCATGTTTCCTTTTTCAGCTCTAGTAACAATAATGCGGTCATTAGATTTGTCAAATTATCTGGTGTGGGATAAGTGTTTGAAAAATAAGGGGGAAAGAAGGAAGGATTGGGATGGGGGATGTTGCAGGTGGTTGGATATCATATTGCTAATATGGATGGTTGTTTGTCCTCCTCAAAGATGTCAATCAGGTTGTCTCTATATATATTTTCAATTTTATATCTGAGTTTGAGATAAGGGTGACAAAATTGGGGCCAAGACTAAGAATGTTAACAACGTTGGGAGGTATGGTGGTGGAAGAGATCCAGTTTTCTAGGCCTTAGGGTGAATTTATTCATTCATTCTATTTATGGTCCTAATACCAGCATGTTCTTATTTCATATCATTTTCACCTATTTCAATACCACTTCATTGATTTTACCAAACTTTATCAATTTAAGTTGTTTCCAATCTGTTTCAAAACTTTCAAATATTTTAATAATTGAACCATAGTTATTGTAAATTGTGGGTACTGTGCTTGACTTAATGCTGTATTTATTTGACACATGTTTATTTTTCATCCCTTTCTACATATTTTATTAAATCAAACTTTTCTTCCTCATTTTTGGCGGAGCAGTGCCAAAGAAATAGTCCATTTCCTTTAAAGTAGTACTCAAGTGCCAACAGTCACCACCGGGGGCCATACCACTGAGAATCTACCTGTCTGAAATAAGATGGCTTTACTCAGTCCTAATTACTAAATATGCAGTGCAGGGTGTGACAATGAGATGAAATACTAGAGTCCTATGAACATAATGATTATATAACTAATTGTTCAGAGATTTTCTCTGCTGCTGTTAAAGATTGTTTCGACAAAAAAGAAATGTTTATCATTGACATGGACAGGAAGAGCTGGAATCTCCTGAAGAATGATTAGGTTTAGTTCTAATGGATGAAGAGAGTCCCACAATCATCTCTCCTACCATTTTGACCCAATTTTAATCTTATATTTATAAATAATACTAATACAATTTGTTTAATTAGTATTTTTTTAATTTTAATTTTCCAGAGCGGAGAGGTTGAAAAATCAGGTTTTCATATCAGTGGTTCCGGAATCCGTTGCGCTCGGTTTTCACCAGATGGAGAACTGTTAGCAGTCGGAGGTGATGATGATAAATTATCTCTTTATTCTGTTCCTTCTTTTGAAGAAATTGGGTAATGCTCTTTTATTGCAAAGTTTATTAGCAATGTGTACTTTGAAAAACAAAATGTTTAATTCAACTGGCTTTTAACTTATTTAGGTCTACTACTTGCGATGACAGCGGTGTTGTTTGCTTGGCATTCAGCCCAAATTCTGATATTCTGATAGCAGGTACAAGTGATGGCCATGTACACTGCTTTTCAACCAAGCCGTTTTGTACTTCTCTGTTTTTCCTGCTTGAAAATGCCCATGATCTTGGTGTTTCTACCCTTGATTTTGCTGCAATATCTCACATGCTTAATATAGGTTGGTGAAACTTAAAAATTTGAACTTTAAAATATCATGAACATTTTTTGTAAATTCAGTCAAGGAAAAAAAAAGTTATTGAGATAAAATGAAGTTTATTTGCTGAATACTTTCTGCATTACTATTAACATTAATCCTTTGCGGGGGGGGGGGGGGGCAACTATTAAACATCTGAAAATATCTTATTTATATTTATCATAACAAATTTTTAATGCAAATAATAAGGTGATACAACAAAAGTCTCTGTTCCCATTTGGAGAAGGGTAGTAACCAGCAAAAGTCAGAGAATTTTTTAATTTTGAAAAGTCAGGAAATCAGAAAAACCAGGAAAACTGCATTAGAAAATTCAAAAATTACAAACAATAAAAAACTGTTTTTAAATTAATAGAAAAAAGAAAGAATCTTCCAAGCGTATAACAGAATAGCTTCTTCACCATTTCCGGTGGATGCATAATTGCCATTATTTCAATATTTTTATAATATAAATATAAAAATTAATAAATAATTTGTGGTAACTAATATCACAATGTTAGGCTGTAAAATTGTTTTTATTCCCAGGTGAAACTGGAAAAGACAAATATGAAGTGGTTTCTGGCGGTATGGACTGCCTTGTTAAAGTTTGGAATATGAAATTGGCTGAAAGATCTATGATGCCAGTGTGGTCTCTTTCAGGTATATATTTAACTTGATATTTCATATATGTATATTTGTGCATAATACATTCATATTCATTTATAAATAAAAAAATTCTGATATCAAAATAATACTGATCTTTTTTTTTTTTTATTATAATTCATTAAGAATACTAAAATAAAAATTGAGATCGAGGAAATTAAAAATTGACAAAATGTTGAGAAGTTGCTAGTAATCAATTAAAATTGACTAAGATAACAAAATTTCAAATATAATTACAAAATCAGTCATTCAATTACTCTGAAAGAATACTATACTCAATTGATTCACTAGAACTCAGTCAATTATATAGTCAGGAGAAGTATAAATAGATAATATTTTCTTTTATTGAGGACTACTACTTGCCTCTAAGTTCTTTGATTTTTAATTTAATTTAGTTTAAAAGAGAGTAATAATAATTAGTTTTATTACTTTATGCACAGAAAATGAGAACGGCTGATGAATAAGTATTCATGGGCTTTAAGGAAAGGAGTAAGTATTGTGTGAATATA